>NC_133659.1:246375519-246458157 GCF_037893015.1 Macrotis lagotis
TATATCTAGATTGCATTCTGGGGGGGGTAGGGGAAGGGAAGAGAAGGAGGGAGGGAGAAAAAATGTAAAATTCAAAACTTTGCTAAAAAAAGATTGGTAGAAACAACCAGTGGATGTAATTGAAAACCAAATGAAATATTTATATAATAAAAAAGAAAGAGAATAATCCCATCTGCTATGAAGATCTGAGAGAACAACCTGGTACATAAAGCAATTTAGAAGACCTATTTGAAGGCAAAACATGCAAGGAAACTGGGAAAGAAAGAACTACAGTATTTTGTGGATTGGGTCACTGCATAGGGCAGTTTATAGGTGTGGTAAGTATATAATTGAGAATATTGAAATTAAATTAATATTTGGGTGCTATGAGGCAGTTGTGTGATGCATAGTAAAAATAATGCTTTTCTTAGAATCAGGAAGAATTGTATTTAAATGTGACCCGGACAGTTATTAACTGTGTGTCTATGAGCAAGTCACTTAATAATAGTTCCAATTTCACAGTATTGTCATGAAAATCAAATGAAATAATAATTGTAGAGTATTTATGTGATTGGCACATAAATGCTATATAAATATTACCTATTATTATTGTTTTCATTGGAATTTTATATAACATTTGCTTAAAGCTACATTTGTTTTTAGTTTATCATAGCACAAACTATCATTCATAGCTAACATTTATTTGTACATTAAGGTTTGAAACATACTTTATTTATGTAATCTCATGTAATCCTCACAACAGTCCTGGGAGTTTATCATGTCATCCTCCTCATCTTCCTAATTTTATAGATAAAGAAATTGATAGTAGAAGAGGTTATCTTTTTTACCCAGCATCAAACTACCAGTAAGAATCTGAAGCACAACTCGAAGTTAGACCTTCTCTGAATCGGAATCTACTTTATCCATAGAATGACTAATTGTCATAAGTTAGAACTGATTCACTCCTTAGAAGAAGGTTCTCATTTAAAGCATTAGAAGTCAGAAAGAGGTGGTATAAGATGATCAGATGAAGAAAGTACCAGGAGAGGAAGGTGAGCACAGGAAATCATGAAATAAGTTGTAGGAGGCCATAAAATGAGCTGGTGACAGAAGATGTAATAAAAGGAATTCATAGAATCTGATCAAAACTGATATTTTACAGGGATCCATACTAAGTGAAAGAGAACCATTGATTGTCAGATTTGTGGTGGGCTGGAAAAATTCAGATTTTCCCTCTAGTGGCATCTAAAGGCTAGGGTAAAGGGAAATCTCCTAAGGGTTTTCCTGGACTGCTCTTTGCTGACTTTTAGTATGAGAAAGAATAATAAAGGGGAAAATTGACTCTTGTCCTTTATTATCAAAGAATACCAAAGTGACATCCCTATGTTAGAGATGAGATTATAGTGCCCACTGTGACAGATCAGAACAATATGAGCTCAAGAATGCTCTACCACAGGTTGGGCACAAATAGTCCATGTGAACCCCTGGGAGTTTTCTCGGAACTTGCATATGTCAAAGTTTCTTTGAACTGCTCCAATTCTACCTTGCTTACAGAATGCAGCATCCTCATTGATGAGGGCATGGCATGCTGGGTGGTCTTATGCCAGTGCCTCCCTTGTTGCACAAGCAATTCCAGAGTTATTAAGAGAGACCTTCAAGGCTTCTTCTGGTCCCCCATGAGTTCTTATTTGCCCTGTGTGAGTTCTACATAAAATAGTCATTTTTGGCAAACATACATTTGGCATTGGAACAACATGGCCAATCCATTGAATTCCACTCTCTGTAATAAGGTAAGCTTGGCAGTTTAGCTTGAGAATGGACCTCAGTGTCTGGAATCTTCTCCTGCCACGTGATCTTCAGAATTTTCCTAAGACAATTTAAATGAAAGCAATTCAGTTTAGACTGTCTAGGTTTCACAGACATATAGCAGTGAGGTCAGCTCAACAACTCTATAGACCTTCAGTTTGATAGCCAGTCTAAAACCTCTTCTCTCCCATAATTTCTTTCAGAGCTTCCCAAATACTGAGCTAGCTATGGCAATACATGTGTCAATGGCATTATTGATATCTACCTCCCTGGAAAGTATACTGCCAAGATAAGTAAACTTATCCACATTATTCAAAACTTCTCCATTCACTGTAACCTATGGTTCCACATATGCATGGTATGTTGCTAGCTGATGGATCCCCTATGTTTTCTTGGTGTTCATTATTATCACAAGCAGCAAGAATTGATCTATACTTTGTTGAATCTCAGCTTCAGAGGCTGAATTGAGTGCACAATCTTCTGCAAACAGAAAAATCATACACCAAAACTCTGTTGACTTTGTCTTGGCTTGTAACCTTTTCAGGTTGAAGAGTTTACCCTCAGTGCAGTAGCTAATCATGATGATGTGTTCATCCTCAGTGAAGGCCTTTGATAACATGGCTGAAAACATCATGCAAAAAAGCATGTGAGCAAGGACACATCCTTGTTTCACTCCATTGGTTCCCTGGGAAATTGTGAAAGCATCATCCACTATCCAGAACCTGGTCAAGTAAGCCATCACCACATTGAAGTATGATGCTGATGAACTTCTCCAGACCAATAAATTTTGACATAATTTTCAATAAATCTTCATTACTTATGATATCAAAGGACAAGATTTTGTGTGAGCATTGGATCACACTCCTGTGAATCTCAACTGGAATAGAATCAGCACCAGGTGCTTGGTGACATGAAAGGAGCCTCTTGGCATTCAAAACTTCTTCTTTAGTAGGAATCATCAAGGAACTAATTGACTTCAACTTGAGGTAAATGGTCAATAGCTTCTGCATTGATTGATAATGGTCCACTAAGAATGCAATGGAAGTGGTCAGCCAATCTCTCTAGGATCTTGTCCCTATCACTAATCAATATGACTATAAGCACTGAGTAACATCTTATATTATTGGCTCATAAATAGTCTTCAGGGTATAATAAGAGGACTTTGGTTTGTTACTTTCAGTATAAAATTGTATTCATCTCCCTGGTAACTGAGTCAAGAATCTTGAATCTCTCTTTACCTTTGATTGAATTAAATGCTGTCTTCTTAGAAACTGATGAGCTATCCTGCTCATGAGCCTTGTGGAATTCTTGTTTTGCTTTAGCAGCTTCTGTTTTTCCCCCCCACCATTTTCATCAAACCAGGCTTGATGTTTACAAGTGTTCTGATTCAAATGAGCAAATGTAGTATTATATAGCAGATCTCTGAAAGCTGCCCATTCTTTTTCTTCTCCACTGTGTTGGTTCAACTATGTGTTGGTTCAGCTTTTCCTACCTCAGAAACAAAATGTTCCATTCAAAGAAGCATCTTAATCTCTTGACATTAATTCTTCTAGTAGTCATTTTGCCTGGGAGTCGCTGCTTTGTTTGGATGTGAATATTAATCCTGGAAAGAGTGAGTCTGTGATCAGTTCAGCACGTTGCATCTCACATTGCCTTTGTCACTCTCACATCCTGTCTCTTCTCCTTACAATCACACAGTCTAATGGATTCCAATGTTTGCTATGAGAGTGTATCCAGGAAGTTTTATTGTGTTTAGGTAAATGAAATTCAGTGTTTGTAATGAGGTCATAAGATGCACATGTCTTCAGTATTAGGTAGCCATTGTAGTTGCTATTTCCAACTTCATCCCTCCCAATAACTCCCTGCTGTGCCTGGTAGTCTGAGCACACTCTAGCATTAAAGTCACCCAGACTTAGAAGCATGTCCTATTTCAGTACACTGATGATAAAGGTATCCATGTCTTCATAAAATTTTTCTTTGACTTCATCAGGGTTTGTCATGGTATGAGCATAGGCACTGATGATGTTGGCATGGTGTTGTACTTCAAGTGGCAATCTCATTGTCAAGAACCTGTTGTTCATTCCCTTTTTAGGCATATGAGCTTGTTGACTAGATTAGTTTTGATTGCAAAACCTGCTCCAGCTTCACAGCTTTCTCTTTCACTGTGGCCACACCAGAAAACCATGTATCCAGTACCAACTTCATTAAGCTGGCCTTCATTTGTCAGTCTGGTTTCACTTAGGGATGCTATTTGGATGAAATACCCACTGACTTCTCTAGCAGCAAGAGCTGTTCACCTTTCAGGTCTATTGAATCCTGTGTGGTTATGAGTGTGCAAATACTCCATGTATTGATGATGAGTGGAATCTTCTTTGAAGAAACTTTTGTAAATTGTTTTGTGTTTTAATGGTACATTTTAATGGTATATTGGGATCCTCAGTTGCCACAGTAATCAGGTCAGATTTAGTTAGGCAGACAATTTTTATTTATTTTTTTAAATTTATTTTTTATTCTAATTTTGTACAAATGTTTTTTTTTTACATTAATAAAATATTCTTCTTTACAAGTAAACAAAATACCCCTCCTCCCCCGTGAATATAGATAGACTTGCTTGGGTGAAAAAAGTAAAGGGGAGAGAAAAAAATTAAAATAAAAAATAATAGTAATAATTGTAGGTATGGCCAGGTGACACAATGAACGAGGCACCAGCCCTGGAGCCACGAGCACCGGAGTCCATATCCAGCCTCGTAAACCCAACAATCACCCAGCCGTGTGACATGCAAGCCACCCGATCCCCACTGCCCTGGAAAAAACAAAAAAAAAAGAAAGAAAAAAAAGACCCAAAATAAAATAAAATAGTAATAATAGTAGGGGTGGCTGGGTGGCAGACAAAGCATTGGCCCTTGAGCCAGGAGCACCTGGGTCCAAATCCAGCCCCAGCCACCCAAAGATTACCCTGCTATGTGGCCCCAGGCAGGCCATCCAGCCCCACTTGCCCTGCACCCTCCCCCAAATAATAATAACAAAAAATGTGCTTGAGTCTTTGTTCCAACACCAACAACTCTGTCATGGGTGGATCTCATTCTTTATGATAAGTCCATCACAAAAGTTATTTCAATATTTTTCCACCATTGCCATTGCTGATCACAACTCCCTCCTTTCTTATTTCTCCACTACCATGTACCCTATTTTCTCTTTCCTTTCACTCTGACTCTGCTGAAGGGTCACTGAGTGGTGCAGCAGACAGATCCCTGGTCCTGGGGCCAAGAAGCCCTGAGCCCCCATACCACCCCTTAGACCTAGAATCTACCTGGCCCTATGGTCCTGGGCAGGCCTTCCAATCCCAGCCCCTTGCAAGAAGTAAGAAAGAAAATGTGTTATATCTGGCCACTCTCCCCCCATGGTACATCCTCTCCTCCTTTATTCACATCTCCACCCCTTCCCCCTGCTCCCCCCTCCTTCTTACTCCAGATGCCTATACCCCATTGAGTATATATGCTGTTTCCTCTCCTAGCCATCTCTGATGAGAGCAAAGGTTCCCTCATTCCCCCTTGCCTTCCCATTTCCATATCATTGCAATAGCTCATTGTAATAAAAATAATCTTATGTGAAATATCTTGGACTATTGCCCCCCTCCTTTTTTCTTTCTCCCATTCCATTTCCCTTTTTTCTATTGACTACATTTTTACACCACTTCGAATTTTACACACTCCGAATTCAGCTTTCTCCTGTGCTTCAACTATAAAAGCTCTCTCTACCTGCTCTAATAACTGAGAAGGTTCATATGAATATTATCAGTGTCATTTTTCTATACAGGAATACATGCAGTTCAGCCTCATTAAGTCCCTCATATTTCCCCCCTCTCCTCTAATCTCCATGCTTCACCTGAGTCCTGTATCTGAAGATCAAACCTTCTGTTCAGCTCTGGCCATTCCAAAAGGCACATTTGAAATTCCCCTGGTCCATTGGAAGTCCATCTTTTTCCCTGGAAGAGGACATTCAGCCTTGCTGGGTAGTTTATTCTTGGCTGCATTCTAAGCTCTTTTGACTTCCGGTATATTGTATTCCAAGACCTACAAGCTTCCAATGTAGTTGCTGCTAAGTCCTGTGTGATCCTGACTGCAGCTCCACGATATTTGAACTGTGTCCTTCTGGCTGCTTGTAATATTTTCTCTTTGACTTGGGAGTTCTGGAACTTGGCTATAATATTCCTAGGGGTTGTTTTTTTGGGATCTCTTTCTCTGGGGGATCGGTGGATTCTCTCCATTTCCATTTTGTCCTCTGCTTCTAAAATATCAGGGCAATTTTCCTGTAGTAATTCTTTGAAAATGATGTCAAGGCTCTTTTCCTGATCATGATTTTCAGGTATTCCAATAATTTTAAATTATCTTTCCTAAGTCTGTTTTCCATATCAGTTGTTTTTTCAATGAGATATTTCACATTTTCTTCTAATTTTTCTTTTTTTTTTTTGGTTTTGAAGTATTGATTCCTGATTTCTGTTAAATTCATCAATCTGCCTGAATTCTATTCTTTGTCTGAAGGATTTGTTCTCCTCAGAGAGTTTTCTTATCTCTTTTTCCATCTGGCCAATTTTGATTTTTAAAGCATTCTTCTCCTCAATAACTTTTTGAACTGTTTTATCCATTTGACCTAAGCTGGTTTTTAGCATGCTATTTTCTTCAGCATTTTTTTGGATTTCCTTGACTAAGCTGCTGACTTCATTTTCATGTTTTTCCTGCATCTCTCTCCTTTCTTTTCCCAGTTTTTCTTCCAACTCCCTCATTTGATTTTCAAAGTCTTTTTTGCGTTCTGTCATAGCCTGAGCCCAATTTCTGTTTTTCTTGGAGTCTTTAGATGCAGGAGCTTTTGCTTCCTCATCTTCAGACTGACTATTTTGATCCTTCTTGGGCTCATTTTCAAAATATTTGTCAATAGTCTTCCTTTTGTTTCTTTGCTTGCTCATTTTCCCAGCCTGGGCCTGGTTTGGGGTGCTTCCTGAGCTTTTGGACACTCCCACAAGGGTCTCAGTGTGTGAGGCTCTGTCCTCCCTCCTGGTCTGTGAATGACAATATGCGCCCCCCTCTGCCACAGGGCTGAGGTCGGGGATCCCTGCTGTTCTATGGAGGGGCCTAGACTGCGATTAGGATCTGAATGTGGTCAGAGCTCCAGAGTCCTGTTCCAGGGGCAGAGGACAGAGCTCAGCAGTCTCTCTCTTCACTCCACTCTCTCAGCTCAATGGGCTCATGCCCTGGGGGCTCCTGCTTATGGGCTCCGCCTGCTTCTGTTTCCTGGATCAGGGCTGGGGAAAGACCAAGCTGCTTGCTGTGTGCCCTGAGGCCTGGGCTCCATGTGCTTGCTCTGGCAGAGGTCCCCTGCTGTTCCCCCACTTTGTTCCCAGTGCTCCTTGGGGTGCAGCTCAGGAGACTCCCCTGCTGCTGTGAGCCGTGGCTCCCAGCACCCTGGGGCTGCCTCTGGGAGGCTGAAGTTCTTTTGCTCTGGCAGGCCGCCCCTCCGACCCCGGGGAGCAGAGCCTTTCTGCTCTTTTCAAGGTTACCTTGAGTAGGAGAACTGCCTCACTGGGTCCCTTTGTGGGTTCTGTCTCTCGAAAGTTTAGTTAGAGTCCTTAGCTGATGAATTTTAACAGAGAGCTCCTAAGACTTGATCCCTTCTTGTCACCATCTTGGCTCAGCCCTGGCAGACAATTTTTAGAACACATTTTCTAGCACCTTACTCACACCAGTAGGTGAGCAGTGTGGTTCTTTAAATAACATCTCAGACATCCAGGGCACAGCCAAATCCCACTGCTGTTTCCAGTGAGGAAATGATACTGTGGCCTGAATCTTCTATGTAGGGAATTGGGACTATAGCTCCCAATGTATCCATATCTGCTGTTTCATCATTTGCATGTCACCACAGGACTCCGAGATAGGAATAGTAAGTGGTATGGGTGATATTTTTTGATAAATTGGATTTAAGTTAGACAGAGTGCATGAAGTTGTTGATTTCACTCTCTCTTTCAAAGTCATCCTTGTAGAGTGGCAACACAGAGTCAAGACAGTTGATGATGGCTCTAGATGCAGTGGATGATCTTTGCATCTTTAATGTCTAACCAAGCTCTAAGTACTCCATAGGACATGCTTCAATTGCCTTCATGGCTGTTTGAATGAACAGTTCTCATCTGCCCATTAGTAGTGGAAGACTTCACATGTATGGGGTAGGCAACCCCTGCAACTCACTAATGGATTTGAGATCCCTCAGTTACCTTAAAATTGGTTTAGCCCTTCTGCTAAAATGGTTTTCCAGGATGTGGCATGCTACAGCTTCTTGAAACCACAGCTATGAGTTAAGTAGCTCAGGTGTTAATCAATGGTGGAAAACAGCCATGAAATGGACTCAAGAGAAATGTACTCCTCAGCATAGGTGAACTGACACTAATCTTCCTTTAACACATCCTACACTCCTATGGGGGAAAGATGACAGAGCAGTAAAAAGGTTATTAGCCTCCTTAAAAGCTAATTTTTGAAAAGTTAGCTGATAAAAGGCTATAAGATCCTATTGCTTGAGAGGCAGAGAGCTTGGGTCAAATATCTGAGTCATTTGACAGGTCACTGGTTTAAGGAAAATACTTGTTACTGAAAGAGTACAACATTTTTTCAAAACTTATAAAAGGATCTCTGTGTTGAAAGAGTTTTTGTTGTTGTTGTTTTAAATGGTTTAATGACCCAAATGAAGTTAGTAGATGTACTCAATAAGAATATTGTGAAGACAATATACAATATGATTAATATGGAAATATGTTTAACATGACTATGCATGCATAACCTATATCAGATTACTTGCTGTCTTAGGAAAGTGGAAGGAAAAGAAGAGGAGAAAAATTGGTACTCAAAATCTTATAAAAATGAATTTTAAAAATTATTATTACATGTAATTGATTTTGTTTGTTTGCTTGTTTGTTTTTAGGTTTTTGCAAGGCAAATGGGGTTAAGTTGCTTGCCCAAGGCCACACAGCTAGGCAATTACTAAGTGTCTGAGACCGGATTTGAACCCAGGTACTCCTGACTCCAAGGCTTTATCCACTACGTCACCTAGCCGCCCCTATTACATGTAATTGAAAAAAAAACTGTTAGAAATTTAAAAAAGAATACTATGAAGACCAGATGAGGAACAGATAATCAAATAGTTTGACTTAACAAGGGATATGTGCTAAAGTCTATACTCTCAAGGTAATTCAAAGTATTGGTGAGTTATCTTAGATACTTAGACATCCCTACTCATATCCCTCCTTTTTAGGTTTTCATGTTCCTCACTCTATCCCTTAGAATTATGTATATTGGTAGGAGAGTGTGTCATATCAATATATGGATGAATTGCTATACTTTGATTTTTTTTCTTTTTATTGAATAAACATTAAACATTTGTTTTATTTAGAAAATGTTTTACATTTAGTAGTTGGTAAGATAATTGTGATTGATTTTGTACAAATAGAAACAATACCAGTTGGAGTCAGTTGCTGTAGTCATATATTCTTTTGTACTTATAACCCATTGGACAATCTCCCTCTTCCCCTTTACCTGCCTATGCTCAACCTCCCTCCCTGTGGAAATCTTGGAAATGAGTTAGTCCAGAGTAATAAAAGTAGTGTAACTGCCATAAGAGACCACGTACTTAGAGTCAAAGACCTGAAGTCAAATTCTTTTTTTATTGTTTTATCCTAAGCAAGACATTTATTCTGCTTGAACCTCAGGCAACACTAGGATTCTAACTATAAATGAATCACAATCTATGTAGATGGTGGTAGCTGATCATTCAGATATCTGCCACTTAAGATTTACCCCCCATGACTTACTTCTTTAGCACATTCATTCTTCACCTATTCTTTTTTTAAAATATTTTTCCAATTATATTTAAGTACTTTTATGCTTCATTTATTTTTTAATCATTTGATTTTCAAATTCATTTTTATTCCCTCTTACCCCTTCATTGAGAAGTCAATTTGTTTAAGGTTATTTATGTGTAATCATGAGAAGTATTTCATTATTAGTCATATTGTAAAAGAAAACAAATCAAAACAACCTAGAAAAGTAATAAATATGCTTTTTGATTCCATCAGTTCTTTCTCTGGAGGTGGAGAGCATTTTCAACAAAGATTTTTCAGAATTGTATTGTTAGAATAGCTGGATCATCTCCAGTTGACCCCTAGAAAATATTGCTGTGACTATGTGGAATGTTTTCCTGGTTCTGATCACTTCAATGCTTCAGTTGGTCTAAGACTTTTCTGAAAGCATCCTTTATCTGAAAGCACAGTAAGAGTCCATCATAATCACCGGTCAGAACTTATCCCAATTTATGAGTATACCTTTAATTGTTAATTCTTTATCACCACAAAGAGGGATGTTATAAATACTTTTGTAAATACAGGTCTTTTTTTTCTCTTTTTTAAAATCTCTTTGGGATATTGACCTAGTAATGGTATTATGAGAAGGGTATGGTAATTTTTATGACCCTTTGGACATAGTTCCAAATTTTTCTCCATAATGCTTAGATCATGTCACAAATTCACCAACAATTCCTCAGTGTCCTAATTCTCCCTCATCCCATCTATATTTGTCATACTGCTTTTCTGTCACATCAGCTAATCTAATCAGTGTGAGGTGGGACCTTAAGGGATGTTGTAATTTGTATCTCTCTAATCAATAGTGCTCTAGAACATTTTTCATCAGAATATAGATAGCTTTGATTTCATCATCTGAAAAATATTCATATCTTTTGACCACTTATCAATAGAAGAATGAATCATATTATCATAAATTTGATTCAACTCTATTTATTTTAGAAATGAGTTCTTAAAGAAACTTGCTGTAATCTCCCCCCAGGTTTCTATTTTTTTTTAATAATCATGGTTGCATTAGCTTTGTTTGTGCGAAAGCTTTTTTAATTTAATGAATCAAGTTTTCTATTTTGCATCACATAATATTTTCTATCTCTTGTTCCCTTATCTATAACATTGCCAAGCAAATTATTCCATACTCCTGTATTTTGCTTCTGGTATCATGCTTCATGGATAAATAATGGCCTTATCTTTCCAGGATGAAGTATTAGTCTATATCTAATTTCTACTTATCTTCTTTCCAATTTTTCCAATAGTTGTCAAATATTGAATTCTTAACTAATAATTTGGATCTTTGGGTTTATCAAATAAAAGTTTATGATGGTTGTTTTCTCCAATGTGTTACATACCTAATTCCACTAATTGGTTACTCCATTCCAAATTATCTGTTTTGTAATACAGTTTGAGATCTGATATAGTTTCCTTGATATTCTTGACCTTTACTCTTCCAGATAAATTTTGCTATTTTTTCTAGTTTTAAATATAATTGTTGGTAAGATTATTGGTATGACACAAAATACATATAATAATGTAAGTAGAATTGCCATTTTGTCATACTGGAATGGTCTACCCATGAGCAATTAATTTTTCCAATTGTTTAAATATAACTTTGAGTGAAAAATGTGTTTCAATTGTGTTTATATTCCCTAGGTATGTTTATGGCAGGCAGACACCCAAATATTTTATATTGTCTGTATTTATTTTAAATGGAATTTCTTTTTCTGTCTCTTTCTTGTGGACTTTGTAATATGTATAAATATGCTGATGATTTATATGGTATTATTTTATATCCTGTGACATTGCTGAAGTAAATGTTAATAATTTCAATAATTTTTAGTTGATTTTTCAGGATTCTCCAAAGGTCCCATCATATCCTCTGCAACAGTTGGTAGTTTTGTTTCCTAATTACATATTCTAATTCCTTTACTTTATGTTTTCTCATTATTATAGCTAGCATTTCTAATACATTATTTAATAATAATGGTGATGATGGGTATCCTTGTTTTATTCCTGCTCTTATTGGGGTGGCTTATGTATTATTCATATTTTAGATGACATTTGCTATTGATTTTAGAAATACATTGCCTATCAATTTTAAAGAAAGTTAGATTTATTCTTATGTTTACAGAGTTTTAGCAGAATGAGTATTGAATTTTTGTCAAGTTTTGTTTGAGATAATTGAGGAAATCATGATTTTTTGAATTTGTAATTGATATGCTTAAATATGATAAAAGATTTCATATTATTGAAGTAGACTTACATTCCTGGTATAACTCCCACCTGTTCATAGTGTCTAATTCTTGTGACAAATTGTTATGATTTCTTTTATAGTTTTCTATGTAAATTACTTGCATGAATATTCATTCAGAATATTTCTACTTTGACTCTTAATATGGATCAGCACCATTTTTTGTCAATAAATGGATTTATTAAAACTCCATCAGCCTACTTTTCCAAATAGTTTAAATTATATTGGAATTAATTGTTCTTTAAACATCTTGCAGAATTCACTTGACAATCTATTTCATCCTAGGAAATTTTTCTAAGACAGTTCATTGATGGATTATTAAATTGTATTTTCTCTAAAATGGTTTCTCTTCTGTTTACCTAGGCAACTTATATTTTTGTTAATATTTATCCATTTCACTTAGACTGTCAGATGCATTGGCATATAATTGAGCAAAATAGCTACCAATTATTGTTTTAATTTCTTCTGCATTAAAAGTGGATTCATTTGTTTCATTTTTGATAAACTTAATTTTGTTTTCTTTCTTTTATAAATCAAATTAACTAATAATTTGTCAATTTTGTTAGAGTATTTTTAATAAAATCAGCTTTTAGTTTTATTTTTAGTTCATTAATTTTCTTTCAATTTTATTAATCTCCCTTGATATTTTAGGATTTCCAATTTGGCAAATAATTGGGAATTTTTAGTTTGTTCTTTCACTAGTTTTTTCCCCCTGAGTTGACTGCCCAATTCATTGATTTGGTCTTTCTACATTTTATTGATGTAAGAATTTAAAGGTATATATTTTTCTTTAAATGTTGCTGTGTATAATCTTATAAATTTTGATAAGTTGTCCCATCATTTTCATTCACTTTCTTGTTTCCATAATTTGTTTTTTGGCCAACTTTTTCTTTAGAATTTTATTATTCTTAATAATTTTGATATATCTTTCCATAGCCCTTTAATGAATAGACTTTCTATCACTTTATGATCTGAAAAAGTATACACTTACTATTTCTGCTTTTTCTTTTTGCATTTGGTTTTAAGGTTTTTAGGTTCTAATTAGAGTTCATTTTTATGTAAGTGTCAGGTCCTGCTGGGGAAAAAAAAATACATCCCATTATATTCCCATGTAATTCTCTCCTGTTTATCACATCTAACTTTTCTGAAATTTCACTAATCATCTTGTTTCAATTTTCTTTATTTATCTATTTCTAAGATGAGAAATTTGAAGTCCCCATTCATATAGTTTTATTGTCTATTGCCTCCTGTAACTCATTTAATATTTTCCTTTAAGATTTCTGATATTATACCATTTGGTGCATATATACATAGTACTTACATTATTTTATTGACTGTTACCATTTAGAATGATCTAGTTTCCTAGCTTATCTCTTAATTAGATCTATTTTTGCTTTTTATTTTGTTGTTATCCCTACTCCTACTTTTTTCCCCTTCCAGCTAAAACATATGATATTCTGTTCTAGTTCCATACCCTTTATTTCTATGTTTCTCTACTTTAAGTGTGTTTCCTACAAACAACAGATTCCAGGATTCTGCTTTTTTAAAAAAAAATTCACCTGTTTAATGGGTGAGTTAATTCCATTTACATTCAAGGTTATGATTATTAACTATATGTTCCCCTTGAACTATTTTTCATTGTCCATTTTCTCTCTCCTTTCACCCTGTTTTCCCTCAAATGTGTTTTGTTTCTGAACATTATCTCCTCAATCCATCCTTTCTCCTATTGTTTCTCCCTTTCTCTGTGGGCAAGTTAGATTTTTTATATTTAACTAAATGTGGAAATTATTTGCTCTTTCAGACAGTTCTGTTAAGAATAAGGTTCAAGAATTATCTGTTACTTCCCTATTTTTGTCTTTCTATTAAAAGCACCTTTCTCCTTTTATATGAGATACTAATCCAATCTCCCTTTCCCTTTTCTCTTCTCCCAGTGCATCCCTCTTTCTTACTCTTTGAATGCTTATTATAAGCCATCCAATGATCATCAATTTATTCACTGCTCTCTGTCTATGTAGACTCCTAATTTCATTAATTATAAGAAATTTCTTTAGAGTTATGCATATTAGGAATATAATAACTACATCAAGTACCTTATGATTATTTTTTCTACTTCTTTATGCATCTTTTAAGTCTTGTATTCAAAAATCAAATTTTCTTTCAACTCTTGAATTTTTTATCAGGAATACTGGAAAGCATTCTATTTCACTAAATATCCATTTTTCCCCCTGAAGAATTATACTCAGAATTTTACTGGATAGTTGATTCTTGATTTATCCTAATTTCTTTACCTTTCACAATGTTGTATTCAAAGCCCTTTGGTACTTTACTGCAGATGTTTCAAAATCTTGTGCTATCAAGATTGTGATTTCACAGTATTTGAATAGTGTTTTCTAGCTGCTTTTTTCTTTGATCTGAGAACACTTGAAATTGGCTTTAATATTCCTTGGAGAATAATTTTTGGAATTCCTTTCAAGAGGTGATCAGTGCCCATTGCTCATCCAAAAACTGACTGAAATTTTCCAGTTTATATGACATGAAGAGGTTATCCTCCAAGAATTCAAGAATGCCTCCATTGTCTATTTCTATAAAGGTTTCAGGTACCTTGTCTGCTGTGCCACTAGTCTGTTATGCCACTAGCCTGCTGAGCCAGTACCAGGGATTTCAGTTGCTAATCTGTGCTGTGACTAAAAGTCTCCAGCTGACTTGTCTGGACAATCTTCATTGGGTTGCATTCCCCTTTTACCCAAGTGATACAGACCTTTCCTGAAGTTCTGCTAAATTATGGTGGCAAAAAGAAAATAAACTAGGATTCTAATGGGATGCCCATCAATTGAGGAATGATTAATTAAACTGTGACATAAGAAATGTGAAAATAATAATATACTTTAAGAAACATGGAAAGAAATCACTTCTAAGACACATGGAATGAATTCTATTTACTGATGCAGAGAGAACTGGGTAGAAACAGAGAAACCATTTACATAATAACACCTAAAAACTCAAAGAAATCTGAAACCTATAAAAACTAAGATGAATACAAGATCAAATATAATTTCATAGAACCAAAGATGATACTTGCTAGCCTTTTCAGATGGATATAGGTTACAGAATAAAGCATATAACTCCTTATATACCCATTGAGGGAATTTGTTTTACTTAACTATATGTATTTATAACTTGAAATTTGGTTTTCCTTGTTTTGCTCTTCTATACTCATTGGAGTGGGGAAGTGGTAGCAAATAAAAATAGAGCTCTATTAATTAAAAATAATAAAGAAATGATAATGTACAACAGATGTAGACTATTTAATGCACTAATATATGAGGATAGTGCACTATTAATTTTCTCTTTAATTGATTTACTCTGATATGAGAAGTTTATCACAGTGTAGAAATGATATATAATATTTGTAATATAAAAACAAAATGTCAATAAAACTTAAAACAAACCAAAAAAAAGAGGTGATCAGTGAATTTCTTCAATTTTTATTTTACATTATATTTATATCAGGACAGTTTGCCTTAATAATTTCATGTTATATATTTCTAGCCCTTTTTATCCTGCTTTTCAGATACAAAATTATTCTTGAATTATCTCTCTTCAATCTATTTTCCATTTCAGCTTTTTTTCCTATGATATAGTTCATATTTTCTTCTATTTTAAAATTATTTTCATTTTGTTCTGTTTTTTGATTTTTTCTAGTTGTATCATGGAGTGATTAGCTTTCACCTACCCAGTTACTATTTTTAATGATTATCTCCTTTCATAAACTTTTGTATGACTTTTTTCCCTTTCAAATGAATCTATTGTTTATGGTATTATTTCATCAATGAATTTTTGTATCTCCTTTTCCATTTGTCCAATTCTAATTTTTAAGGAGTCTTTTTTGTTCTTAGTGAATTTTTTTAGTTTTTCCCCCATTTTTGTACTTGCATGTTTTCTTTTTACCAATTTAACTCTTTTTCATGATTATCTTGCATCACCCTTATCACTTTCCAAAATTTTACTGCAATTTTTGGTGGATATGGGACCATTTCCATTTCTTGAGGCTGTGTGTGTGTGTGTGTGTGTGTGTGTGTGTTTATTTTGACATCACTGTCCTTTTTTGAATTTGTGTTTTGATATTTCCTGTTACCACAGCAACTTTTTATGATTAGATTCTTTTTGGTGCATGTTCATTTTTTCAACTCATTTCTTTATAACCAACTTTATGTTAAAGTTGAACTCTGCTCCCAAAGTGGAAGATGCACTCTTCAAAATTTCAAGGATTTTTTGTTTTTGCTTTTAAATTACCATAGCTAGCTTGCCACGCAGGGGGTGGAGCTCAACCGAGGTGACCCCCAAGCCGGGTCCGCGGCTGCTGCCAGCATGTTCAAGGTAATTCGATGGTCAGCAGGTTCTGCCAGCCTGAGTCTTCTCTCCTTCAAAGTCTATGCATCTCATAAAAAGGAGAAAAGGGACAAATCTTCAGTCCGAGTTGATGAGCTTTCACTCTACTCAATTCCAAACTTTGAGTCCAAATATGTGGAGGAACCAAGAAGCCCCTTGGAAGAAGGCATCTCACAACTTAGAAAGTATGCTGCACCATATGCATATTGGTTTCAGGTTGCTTATGACAAAACTAAGCCTAGAATAGATACTGCTATTCAATATGGAAAGGCCAGCTGTGAACTTTTCCAAAATCCACCTCCAGGATTTTTGCCAAGACTCGGTGTGATTGGTTTTTCTGGAATTTTGGAATACTTTTTTGGTAAAGGTTCAAAAGTAAAGAAGCTTTTATATCCAGTTGGTTTCATGAGCATTACTGCAGCTGTATATTATCCACAATAGGCTTTTGAATTTGCCCAGGTCAATGGGGAGAAATTATATGATTGGAGCTTACGAATATTCATAGTCCTAGAAGATATATGGAAGACATACTTTCAAATGGATGCAAACCAGGAGAAGGCTGAAGATGTGAAGCAGTCATCTAAACAAAGAAATAAATAGAATGATCATAGTGCTGCCCATTTTCAACAGAAGTACTACAAAGACTCCATGCAGAAACCAGTATTTTGAACAGATAAAGAAAGATGGCCAGAGATATTGCTATTGAATGCAGAAAAGTGTCTTTCTTTTGCAGGAAAGATTATCTTTGCCCTCTTTGTTATCCCTGGTGATGCCATATTGCTGAATGGACTAGTTTGTTGTTCTTTCATCTAGAGATAATTTTAAGTTCCTGGACTCCTCATCCTCATGTTACTATTCATGTACATAATTAAAATTCCAAGTAAAAAATATTACCATAGCTAGTTTAAGGACAAATGAGATCATTGTTCTTCTGACCTATATTCTAATCTGTGAGCTACCACAAACACTTTTTTCTGACCTATAACTGTTATTAGGATCCCTGATCTCCTATGCTTGAGAACTCTAGTATTTTGTGCTCCTTCTTGCCCTGTAATTGTAAATCAAATCCCCAAATGGGCAATGTGACAGAGTCCTACGCCCAGTAACAATTAAGGATTCCCCATAATACCCTTTTGATCCACTATTCTATCCAGGAGCAGAGATGATATCTTAACCTGTAACTCCCATAGTAACTATCCCAATGCCCTATTCACAGTTTCAACCAATATTTAGTCACTAAACTGAGCTTAGATTTCTTTTAAAGCCAATATTCTAATCATATAGATGAAATCCAAAGAATTTCCCACCTCTGATCTCCAGATCCCCTCACTGTTTTTCCAACTGATTAGAAGGTTTGCCACTCCTCTGGAACAAAATGATTTTTTTCTTCCCCACAACATATAAAACATTTTGCAAGTGGCTTGCTGATGCCCATCTTATCTTCATTTCTGGTGAATCTGAAAGCTTCATCAGAATCCTGAAGCTACTCAGTAATTTTCAGCAGAGTGTCTAAATATCTGGATTGCAAAATGGAATCACTTCCTTTTAAATTTCCCAGTTTGGCATTTCCAAAGGATGTCTGAGAAATATTGCACCTTCTGAAAAGCTGGCAGAGTCAATTGACTATTTTCCTCTGCTTTTGCTACTAGGGAGAAAATATCCTCTTTGGTTCAGGGAAAGTGCCCGCTGTGTTACAGGTGGGCATAAGGAGCTCCCATTGCTGAATGCAATTTGCCTGTTCTCTAGCATTTTTTTATCTGGGATTGTGAAGTTGAATTTGGGGACATGCCACATCTTAGGGAAGCACGGCAGAGCATACATTGATTGATACAGTTGTTTACTGCCCAAGAAATATGGGCATAAGCTTTCAGTCTCTTAAGAACAAAGCACTCAGAAGCAATGCAATTAGAGGAGAAATGCTAGCTATCCATGAACATGCATAGTTAGGCTCTATAAATGATTCTGACACTATAGAGAGAAAATATCTGGGTGTGTCATAGACCCTTCAGAAGGAAATGCTACAGATATAGTATAAATATATAGATAAAGTATAATAAAGAGGTAAAAAGGGGTAACCAGAAATGAGACACATCCCTCTCAGATGCAGTATGCCAAGTTTTATTTAATCTCTGCTATCAGTTCTGTTGCATTAATTTGGGGACAGTTTCTTTCCTGGTTTGACTCTATACATCCTCACATGAATTCCAGCATTTGTACCCATGAATACTCATTTCATAGGAAGCTAGAAAAAAGACAATAAAGTATTGGACAAAAATGTGAATTTTAATCATTTTTGATACTCACTAATTGGATAACCTTGTACAGTACAGTAGAGTCAAAAGAAGATTATATCATATAACCAAGAATGGAATAAAATCATGCCTCAACTATTTAGATCTTTGAGGGACAGATCATTTAAATCTTCTTTACCTCATTTTCCTTTTCTATAAATTGGCAGGATTGGATTAAATCACTTGAGAGGACCACTCTAATTCATTTTTTGTTTGTTTCCTTCCTTCCTATAGTGACTTTTTTTATTTTTATTTTTCCAATTATAGGCTATGAAAGTTTTTCAACATTTATCCACTTGCATATTTTTAAGCTACCCATTTTTCTACCACTCTCTCTTCCCATTCCCCTCCCCTCAGAGGTGAACAGTCTAGTAAATGTTATACATATATATTTGTGCTTAGCATTTTTACATATTTGTCATATATGATGAATTAAGACTAAAGGGGAAAAAAGAATTTCATGATATAGGATGGAAAAACATGAGAAGTCTGTTTCTTTCTTTTTTGGTTTCTTTTTAAAGTGAACATACAATCTATTCACATTCTGGATTTTTTGTTGTTTGCTTCTTTGTTTTTTTGTTTTCCTCTGATTGAGGATGGTATTGTCCATAACAGGTCTTCCAGGGTTGTCCTAGATCTGTAAACTGCTGAGAGGAACTGCATCCATCATAGTTGGAACATTATAATTCTAAATTAATTATAAAGATAATAATGCTACTGATAAAGTAATTTAACATAAGAGTTAGTTACCTCTACCATGAGAATAAAAAAACACCCAAAACAAAACAATAGTATCTAATTTAAAAGGTTGTTTTGAGAATCAAGTAAGAAAATGCATAGAAAATGTTTTGTAAAAGTTAAAGGGCTATATAAATGTCAACTTATTAGTTTTATTATTTAGAGGCCACATCATCATTACTATAAGCTGTATAACACTGATATCAAGTGCACATTCATTACTATCTATTATTTCTTCCATATTATAAACTTCTTAAGGGCAAGAGACTTTCAAATATGCTTATTGCCATCTTGCTGGGCTGTAATCAGAGTGCTCTGCACTTAAAAAAAAGGTAGAAATAGATCCTCATTAATGGAATTTCACTCACAGAGAAGCTTCTGAACTAGTAAATTTTTATCAGTTTTACCCAGTCTTTTTAATCTACCTCTACAATGTATTTGTATATACATATATATATATGTATATATATATGCATTGCATATGTGCATGTATAGGCTCTGTATGTTATGTATAATGTGCTATATATGTGCATCTAAAACATTTATTTATACATCCTTTGGTTTGGTCAGATGAGTAATATTGTCTAAGTTTTAAACCATTTCAGAACTTCTGAGGATTCTATTTTCGCCCTCTTAACTTTGCAGAGGTAACTAAGTAGTAAAGTGAATAACATGTTGGACTTGAAGTCAGGAAGACATAAGTTTATTTGTTTTTAGGTTTTTGCAATGCAAATGGGGTTAAGTGGCTTGCCCAAGGCCACACAACTAGGTAATTATTAAGTGTCTAAGGCTGGATTTGAACTCAGGTACTCCTGACTCCAGGCCCGGTGCTCTATTCACTGTGCCACCTAGTCACCCTGTAAAACGTGATTTCTAATCTGGCATCATACACTTAATGGTTGTATGACTTTGGGCAAGTCATTTAATCTCTTTTTGATTCAGCTTCCTCAATTGTAAAATGGAGTTAAAAGTGTCACTTACCTCTCAAGATTGTGATAGGGTTACATAAAAAAATATGTATTGTGTGTCTGACACAAAGTAAATGCTTTATAAATGTTTATTATTATCATTACTATTATTAGTATGTATCATAAGATGATCATTGACTTTATCAATGACTCATTGATGACTAACCATATATTCCATCTCTTCTTGGCATCTCAGCTGAAAAAATTCTCAAAAATTCACTTTTTTCCTAAAAATACAGGTTTAATGGCTGATTTCCCCCCCCCCCCCCCAGTTTAATTTAAAATTAGTCTATTCTGCTCATGTGCTCCTCCCAGTCTTTAGGAATGCTGTCTGCACCATGTAATAACAACTAATGAGATGTTTCAGTGTTGTGTATCATTATCTCTACCTTGTGGCAGACCAGAGGAGCAAAATGGGTTAAGAAATAAAATGCCTGTACAAAACTATTTTTAATCCCATTATTGAAACTTATTACTTAAATAAATAGACAAAGAAACCATGAAAACCAAGGGTAAGGTAGATAACATTTGGTTGAGGACTACATGAAGTGCAATAAGGCAACTGACATGCTTGATTTATTGTAGACAAAACAGGAGAATTTTAAGAAAATGATCACCCTTCTTTATTACCTTTCTCTTTCAACAGGTGACATTGTCTTTTACCTCTGCTAGATATCAGTGAATATTTAGTATCTGGGGTCAGAAATGAGAAGAGGGCACCTGGACTGAAATATTCACAAGCCAACAACACCTTGATATATATAGATAGATAGATAGATAGATAGATAGATAGATATAGATATAGATATAGATATAGATATAGATATAGATAGATACAGATATAGATATAGATATAGATATAGATATAGATATAGATATAGATATAGATATAGATATAGATATAGATATAGATATAGATATAGATATAGATATAGATAGATACAGATATAGATATAGATATAGATTATAGATATAGATATAGATATAGATATAGATATAGATATAGATATAGATATAGATATAGATATAGATATAGATATAGATATAGATATAGATATAGATATACACACACACAAGATTTTTCTATTTTATCTCTTACTTTACTCCTGTGAATGACAACTATTGATGGTACAATTCATCAACAACCAAAGATAATCTTGCTTCCTCTCCAAAGAAAACTTTATGACCCTCAGTTATATAAATAGATAATTATTTTATTATTATTATTGATGTTGCTGTTATATTATTATCAAGCTGATATTTCTAATTGTTTCCTTGTTTATCCTCTAATATTAATCACTTCATTCAGCTGCAAAATTGATATGCTTCAGAAATAGATCTTCAAAAAAAAAAGCAAATCTTCCCATTCCATTACTCTATTCAATTAACTCCAGTGCCTTCCAAATATCTCTAGGATCACATGTAAAATCCTTTATTTGGCTTTTAAAGTCCCTCTTATTCTGACCTCTTCCTACCTTTTCACTTTTTTATACTTTACTCCCGGTCAAGTAGAATGTTGTCCATTGACCCTTGTGGTATCCCACACACTGGACATATATTGTAAGACTGAATTTTTTCAATGGATGCCTCTCATGCCTTGAACTCTTTCCTTCCTCATTCCATCTTCTAGTTTCCATATTTTTTATTTAATTTAATTATTCCATGCCTGAGTTAAAGTGCAATCTTCTTTAACACATATTTTCTGGAGTTTCTTCTTCTTAATGCCATCTCTTAAAGACTATCACAAATTCATCTTGGATATGATGTTTTGTGTATGGTTGCATTCTTGTCTCCCCAATTTCTTTGAATTTCTTGAGAAAAAAGGACTTTTATTTGGCTTTTCTTTTTTATCCTCAACACTTAGCATGGTGCCTGAGGTCTCTCAGATTACTTCTTTCCTTTCCAGGCATCAGTAATGAACTGACTATAAAACTTGGTCTAAACTTATACTCACCAAATTCCACACCTTAAATGGTTCTCTCTTCTCAAAACTCACAAGGTCATATCCTCTGGATTAATTTTCAGCTACAGTGAATGTACAAATATAAAGGAATGTATAAAGTAAAGTTCTGTAGACAACTGCTCCACCCCAGAACTTTTCTCCCCTTTTCATATACTGCTTCTTTATAAAGAGTAAGCCATACCTTAATTGGAGGAATCATTTACTCTTTTTGTTTGGTTTTTGCAAGGCAATGGGGTTAATTGACTTGAGGTCAGATTTGAATTCAGATCCTCATGACTTCAGGGTTGGTGTTCTAGTCACTGTGCCACCTAGAATTATTTACTCTTGAAAGTTATGAAAGTTACTCATTGACTTCAGCATCTCAGAATTGAATATAAATGTCAAATCAACTTGCATATTTTAAACTTCTACTAGAAGTCCTTTCATCCAACTGATACTAGAAATATAAAACACCATGAAGATAAAAATCTTTATAATAATATGAATTCCCTCCCAGATTTTTTTCATATTGAAGTCTTATTATTTTTTGAAGTCTTCAATTATAAATAAGTCCTCTATTTCAAGTAACAGTGGCCTAGAATGTCAACCAGGAGCCATCTTATTTAATTTAATTGCAACTCTCTAGATTTCTTTGTTCATTGTTGGAAATATAATACCCAATTATGCAATACAATTCCAGGTGGGATCACATCCAGGCTACATAAAAGGAAAGGATAATGTTTTTGTTTTCATTCTTCCCCTTTCCTGGGAGACTGAGAATTTTGGTCACAAAATTCTACCTTTCCTAGTATCTTCAGGAAATACTTTTCAGTGAATCCAAAGTACCTTATTTAGGTCAGAAATGAAAGTTCAGAATTAATTATATGATATGAATTTTATTTGCATTATTTTTCTTACCTTACACTGAAGTTTATCTTATATTTGTCCAGTCACTCAGCTTTTTGAGACCTTCCTGCATTTAAACCCCATTAGCTTGACATTTCAATATCTGTAACAAATTTTGAGCCATGGGTAAATCTGATGATTTCCCTGTGTGTTCCTTTTTCCAGATCATTTATAAAAATGTTAGTAAGATGATCCTAGAATTAATCTCTGAGGTTCATAATGTGGTCTTATAATAGGTGTACAAAATCACATTGGTATAGTTCCAGCTAAATGATAGTCTAGATTGACAGTGCCTTTAGATGAGGCATCATTGTAGCAGATAAACTTTCATTTAAAAGTAATACTTGGTCTAATTGTAGTTATAACTTATTTACAGTAACTGGAAACAAATTTATCCATGATATTTTCAGATTAGATTGGTTGTCTTCATGCTTTTCCCCTAGTCATATTCCTTGCCTTACTATGTGGTGACACTCCACCGTACTTCCAGCCACTTCTTGCATCTCTCTGTTACTTTCTCTGAACTGTTTCACTAGTCCTTTGAACCAGTACCTGAATTTATAGCACAACCACTTTATCTAAGATGACACCTTTGAACTATCTTTGTATCACACATTGGACTACACTTACTTTGCTTCTCCTCATCCTCATCCTCCCCTCCCACATTCTTTCAATAAACAAATAACTTCATTATTCTGTACCCTATTCAACAGAGGGTTTAGTGAATATCAGAATAAAGAGGTTTGGAAATACTAATGACACAAATGATGGACATTTGGAAACTAATATTATTTTTCAATCAATTGACATATATTTGCTTAGTATATATTCTTGTTCCATTCATTCACATAAAGTATATGTTGGACAAAAGATTTTATCCACTTGAACCTCAGTTTCCTCATGTGTATGATGAGGGAGTTGGCTTAAATGCATTCTAATTTACATTCTAGATCTAGATTTATGATGATCAAACTGAGAGAAATGCGAAGTTGGTCATTCTATAAGTTATTCTAGGGATACATTTCTTTTAAAAAAAACAGAAAACTGTAGTTTCATTCAATGGATCTATTTTTGGTGTCTTTTATAATATAATGCATTGATGGGGCAGTTAGGTGGCATAGTGGATAAAGCACCAGTCTTGGAGTCAGGAGTACCTGGGTTCAAATCCAGTCTCAGACACTTAATAATTACCTAGCTGTGTGGCCTTGGGCAAGCCACTTAACCCCATTTGTCTTGCAAAAAAACCCGAAAAAAGTAATATAATGCATTGAAGTCTATTTTCCTAATTCTATTTGTCTTTCACCACAGTCAGTTCTGGAAATATCACACTCTTACTCAACATTCTCCCTCTGAAATGTTATCTTCTCAAGAAATAAAGAAAAAGGATGAAGCAAAAACAAGCAATACTTCTCAATATATTCCATATTCTGTAATATTAATCCCCAGTTTCTTGCTGCAATGCTGATTTTTTCTCTGTTCTCTAGGTGGATTACTCATTTTTTACTTACAGTAAAGTTTTCCTTTAGTGATATTTTAAATTTATATTAGTGTACTTGTTTTATATAGCATTTTTTGGTTTCTACTTACTTCACTTTGCACCTGTTCATATAAATCTTCTTTGGTTTATTGAATTTCCTCACTGTCTTCATTCTTTATTGTATAATAATCTATTGTATTCATATTATAATATTCTATTACATTTATTTAGCTATCTCTCATTTTTGACTATCCTCTTTTTTCTTTTTACCTTTCTTTGTTTCAAAATGAAGAGGTGCTTTGAATTTTTACTTGTTTACTGGTTTACTCACTCATCAACATTCATAAACTCCTGTTACCTTGTAACTTCACAGTGACATACTTTTAACTATTGCTAAGAATTCCCTCCCTTCCCCCTTTACACAAGAAAATTTATGGTAGAGATATAACTTGCAGATGACCTTCAGTCAGAAGGAGTAGTACTAGAACAATTAATAGTGGATAGAAAATATCTGAATATAAAGATGTAAGAATGTCATTTAGAAAAACAGCAAGATGAAAAAAACTTTTCTCATTTTCTCTCTTTAACCTCTTTGGGTTATATACCCAGTAGCCATCTTCCTAGATCAAATAGTATGAGACATGTATACACAATTTTTCTTTCTTTCTTTTAAATTTATATCCACAAAAGAGGAATCTAAAGTTCCACCAAGAGTTTACTGGGGGTCTTTTTATCACCCAAGTCACTTGGATATCACTTTCTCCCTTATTTTCTTTACACAGACATATGACAAAGATGTATCAATCTAAGTAATTGTTAAAACTTTATGTCTATTTTGTAAGTAAAATAATTCAAGGGTGGGTCATATACATGAGGACTTAAATATGCCAAAAGACTTAATAGAAGGGAGTCTTGAGTTGAGTATGATTTAGATGATAAGCTTACACCTAAAATTATTCTTATTTGATCCAAAAATACTTCATTTTACAGATGAAGAATCTGAATTCAATTTAACATCTGTTAAATAGCTAGGTCAAGGGCACAAAGGTTCTTAGTACAAAGTCAGCATTCAAAAACTCTAAACCTAGTGTTCAAGTTTTTACATCTTGCTGTTTTTCATAATGATATTCTTACATCTTTATATCAAGAAGTTTCTCTCTACTATCAATTGTGCTAGTATTACCCCTTCTGACTGAAGATCTTCCATCATACACAAGTTATCTCTACCATAAATTTCCTCATGTAAAGGGGGAAGGGAATGAATTCTAAAAAATAGATAAAATATGTCATTGTGAGATCATGAGGTAACAGGAGTTTAAGGTTATTGATAAGTTAATAAACCAGAGAGATCTGAGACAGGGCAATGATTTTCTATTAGAAGAGGTCAGATCTGGGGGAAAACATCTGGAAGGTAGTAGTTTAGGTAAACTGGAAAAAAATGGAATTTAACTAGTTGAACATTTATAAATTAGGACAAATTAATAGAATAAAAATAGATTGATGAGAAACCAGAATGTAAGGTAAGACATTTGACCCAGGTGTGGATATGAATTTTCCTTAAATATAGTGATCCAATTTTACTGGATGTAAGATCAATATTTGGGCATTCACATGGTAATGGTTATAGAATCAACCCCAACTTCTTATATGGTGCTCCGGTAGCCAGTTACATACATGGTTTATAGTTTATGATACTTATGTAAGTCTCAGGTTCGATGTTACCGACTTTGTTCTAGGTCCTGATATATGGTCAGCCTAAGGGACTGAACAAGAACATGGACAAGCAAGCAAGCTATCTCACAGGTGCAGCATACAGTAGGCAATAGAGGACATCAAGCAGACTGGACAAGGGGGAGAAACAGACTAGCAACTTGGGGAATTGAAAAGCAAACTTGGCTTAGGTAGATAGATTTATGTGTGGATTTGACCCTCTAGCCTCCAACTGCCAAGGCTGTACAATAAAAAGGTCCAAATCTCTCTGAGTCTTCTCAGCATTGCTTTGGTCTCTCTGTATGAAGAATGAGCAAAGCACCCAGGAAAAGGTGAGGAAACTTTCAGAATCCCTGCCTTATGATTGATGTATCTGGTGGGATTGATCTGAGGCTAAAACCTCCGGGCCTTTAATTGACAACAAGGATGGGAATAGTGTGAAATATCCTGCTCACCTCAATTAGATAAAGGACTCATATTTGGTATAATTCTGACAAAACTGGGTCTGCCTTATATTTGGAAAAATAGAATTGATTTGACTCACATAGGGTCACTCATGGGTTTAGATAAATAAAAGAAAAGATAAAGATAAAAACTAAGAGATTGGCAAGATTAAATGGAGCAATTCAAAAAGGAAAAAAAACATGCCAAGAAAACATTAATAGGCAGGGAAAAATTCTAATTCAGCTAGAAATCTCTTATAACTTTCCTGCTAAAACTAGAGGCAACCACAAATAAGGCTAAAGAAAAACAATAAATGGGTAATGTCTGAAAATTGATGTAATAATTGATGATAGAAGTGGTACTTTATATATTTACTGAACCTCATTATTTGAAATAGCATTCACAGGTGGGTTGTCCTTAAATGAATCCTCTATCTTCAGAAGCTGAGAACTCCCTTTTGCTGAGTGCTTATTACTATCTGTTTCAGCTCTGAGACTATACCTTTTAGCATCTTACAATCTTTAAAGATTCACAGATGAGGACAAAGGAGTTAAGTATAACAAAATAAAAGGCATTGACAAATAAATAATTGAGTATTAAAGTTTTAACAGATTTTCCTACTGATTTTAGGCTTAAACTTTTTCTATTTCTACCCATAGTAATTCCAACCATGCCAATTAATACTTGAAGTTGAAAAGAAAAGACAGAAAATAAAAAGAGGAGATTCTCAACACTGATTTTGCTTCTGTATTCTCTGTCAAGGAGTCTGATATTTGAACTGGATGGAGTCAGAACAAAAATGGTGAATGGGAAACTGATGGACAATGTGGACATAAGTGAGAAGCATCTGGCTGCTTTGGGATCCAGGCACCAAGTCTAAGCAAGCTATAAATAAGGGTACTGAAGGAACTACTGGATGTGCTTGCTAAGCAATTGTTCCTGAAGAAGGAAAAGAAGAAGGAAAAGGAAGAAGGGAATAAGAAAGAAAGAGAGAGAGAGAAAGAAGAAAGAGAGAGAGAAAGAAGAGAGAGGATAGAAGAGAGAGAAGAGAGAGAGAAAGAAGAGAGAAAGATAAAGGAGAGAGAGAAAGGAGAGAGAGAAAGAAGAAAGAGAGTGAGAGAGAGAAAAAGAGTGAGAAAGAGAAAAAGAAAAAAGGATGGAAGGAAAGATTCAAATATTATTGGTCATGTAGTTAATTTTTATTCTTTTGAAAAACAGAAAACAATAAGAATAAGAATGGTTAGTGAGCACTGACCACAGAGAACTAGCATTAAGAAGAAAACAAAACCAAACAAAAGCACAAGACCACTCACATTTCCTTCTTTTTTTAAAACAGTTAGTGGACTGGAAGAACAAGAGACTATAGGAAAGAGAATTTACCTAGATTTTAGTAAAAAATATAATTAATTCACTTAATTAGATTTTTGTGGGAGATAGGAACTAGAACATTGGGGTAATTCAAAGCTCCTTGAATAGCCAAGCTCTGAGTAGTCAGTGAGAGTTCAATCTCATCCTAGGTCTGTCACTAAAGGGTCACAAGAATTTGTACCTAGACCTGTGTTATTGTTGGGGGGGGGGGGAGTTTTTTCACGATAATGGGGTTAAGTGACTTGTCCAAAGTCACACAGGGCTGGATTTGAAGTCAGGTCCTTCTGACTCCAGGCTGTTCTATTTACTGCACCACCTAGCTGCCCAGCCCTGTTCTGTTTTAACATTTTAATTTATAACTGAAAATAATGAAGATAACATGTTTATAAGAGATGATAAAATTAGAAGTCACAAGCATGTTAGATAATAGTCTTGATCTGAAAGAGATGTCATCATGACAAAAAATTTGGACTACTTTTATCAATAAGATAGAATTAAAAATATAGACATTACATTTTACACTTAGGTTAAAGTTAAAAAGAAATAAACTTCCTAAGTCTAACAATGAACATTTATTAAGTACCTACTATGTACCAGACACTGTCCTAACTTTTGGAAATGTAAATAAAAGTTAAAAAAACAGTCCTTACTTGCAAAGAATGTAAATGTGAGAGACAACATATACAAACAAAATATTTACAGGAGAAATTGGAAATGATTAACTGTTACAAGATACCAGAAGTAAGAAGGATTAGGAAAAAACTGCATAGAAGAATATTTTTAACAGGAATCTGGAGTAAGTAAGGAAAGCCATTAGGTAAAGTTGAGGAGGAAAGCATTCCATTCATGGGGGACAGACATTAAAGATGCCTGAATTTAGGAGATGAATTATCTTTTCCCAGAAACAACAAGGAGGCCATATTATTAGATATCAGAATAAATGGGGGGGGGGGCACATAGCCTTTATTGTTGAAAACTAAACATGATTGAATACTTGATCTTTGAATAGTTAGAGAGGTGTTGAATTTTATTGAGTAGAGGTGACATGGGCAGACTTGCATTTCAGAAAATTCAGTTTGACAACTGAATGTGAAGGAAACTGCATTGGGGAAAGACTTGTGTCAGTTTGACAGATCACTAGTCTCCTGTAGAAGCTGAAGATTGAAGTAATGTGCACTTGCATCCGAATGGTGGCAATGCCATTGGAGAGAAAGGATATATGCAAAAAGTGTTTTAAAGATGAGATCAATAGAACTTAAAAACAGATTGGATATGAGAAAGGGACAAAAGAAATTGTAGAGTCAAGAATGACTCCTATGTTGTGAAACTGGCTGAGAGAATGGTAGTGTCCTCAACAATATTAGGAGAGTTTAGAAGTGATGCGAGTTTGAGTGGTAACAAGTGTTGCTTGTAACACATTGAGTTTAAAATGACTGCAAGATATCCATTCAGGATGTTCAATACAGTATTGAGATTCAAAACTAAATGTGAGCAGAATTTAGGATTGAATAAGTAGATTTGCAAGTTGTCATCATTGAGATGATAATTTAATCCACAGGAGCTGATGAAACCACCAAGTGAAATATTACTTAAGAGGAAGAAAAAAAGGACACAAGACAGAATTCTGTGGAACACCCACTGATAGAAGCTGGTGTGACAATGAAGAACCTGCAAAGTTACTGAGAAAAAGGAATAAAATAGGTAGGTAGAGAACCCAAAGAGGTCAGTGTCACAAAAATCTAAAGAAAAGACAGTATCAAGGATAAGAGGAAAGTCAATAAGAGGAGATGAGCTTTGCAGAAATGTCTAGGAGTTTGTTGAAAAATTGGGTCAAACAGTAGTTCATGTGAACAACAACAAAAAGATCTGAGAGTTTTACTAATGTTTAAATTTAGCATGAGTCAGAATAGGTTGAGAGATAAAAATGATGTTTTGTTAGGCTATAATATGAAAGACATACTGTCAGACTGGGGAAATGATAGTCTATATTATAATTTGGCAGCACCACACCATGTCAAGAAAATTGTGTTTCATTCTTAGCCCCAATTTTTAAATAGGACATTGATAACATAGAGTGTTTAAAAAAGAATGATAAGAATAGTGAAGGGTCTGAAATTATTGACATGTAATGATTGTAGGAAGGCACTAGTAGTATCAAACATAAAGAAGATTTTGTTGGATATTACAATTATTTTCAAGAATTTGAAGTGATGTCATATGAAAAAAGGATTAGCAGAAAAAGAAAAATTGAGGCAATGGGTAAAAAATAGGAAGAGGTAGATTTAGACTTGATTTGTGAGATCAACATTTCATGAGGATCTATCTGATCTATCTAAAAGTAGAAAATGGTCCAGTGAATTTCCTCTCACTAGAGGCATCCAGGCAAAGTTGGAATGATCTATTGGCATGTTTAGAAATGATTATTTTCAAGTATGGCTTAGAGGAGGTGGCCTCGAAGAGTCCTTTCAATTATTAAATTCTTTTCAGTTGTTTTTGTTATTTTTATTGTTATCTTTCTGTGAAGGTACTTATTCACATACATGTTTAAGTGTTGTTTTAAAATATACAAGATAAAAGATAAAAAAAGAAGAAATATGTTTAGAGGTTTCCCCACAAAATAGGAAGAGGTTAAATGGCAGCCTATCTAGTATGAAAAGATATTGAGGACATACTTTTCTTTAGGGGGTACTGTTGAGGCTTATTTTCATACTGTGCACTTTCATTCCCTTATATGAAAGTTTATTCAATTCATAATTGTGATCATTGTCAACCCCAAGCAATGTGTTCTTGTTCATAAAGAAGATTGCCAAAGGAATCATTGTAGGTATCATAATCCTATTTTTAAAATATTATTTCACCTTTTATGAGAAAAAATTTTCAACAGGGAAAAAAACTGCTGAAAATTACACTTAAAATCTAATTTTCTAAAAATATTTTCTTTTAGTTTACCAAAAATAAACAGAAAAAAGGGAAATAAGTGTCCTGAGAAACTATATGTCTGATGCCAACCATCATGTTCAGGACCCTAAAGAATCAGACAGTGACTCCTTGTTATATCTCACTGGCAATTTAACTCAGTTTCATTAAGCTCACTGGACTTTTGTTCTTCAGCTTTGACAAAATTTTGATGACTTTTTTTTAGGTTTTTGCAAGGCAAATGGAGTTAAGTGGCTTGCCCAAGGCCACACAGCTAGGTAATTATAAAGTGTCTGAGACCGGATTTGAACCCAGGTACTCCTGACTCTAAGACCAGTGCTTTATCCACTGTGCCACCTAGCTGCCCTTTGATGATATTTTTAAATCACATCAAACTATAAATCTCCTATACTGAGTGACACCAACTACACATTGTAGAAGTCACTTTTTTCAAACCCAGGAGCAAAGATCTGGAAGAGACCTTAGAAATCATTTAATCGATAGTATTATTTAAACTACTTATGCTAATATATAAGAAAATTGAAGGCCAGAGATGAAGTTACTTGCTGAAGATCATCCAGCTTAACTATTACCTAAACTTTCTAGTAAAGAATTCACAAGTCTCACAATGTGTCAATTGTATATCAGGAAAGGAAAAATAGAGGAATGACAGCATTTGAATATTAGGAAGCTCACAGAATAGGAAAGAAGAAGATCTGATTTTAAGTAACAATTCTTTTTTGACTAGGCATTTTCTAGGCAAAAGTCTTTTAAGCTCCCTGGGGCTCAATTTTTTCAACATAAAATTTAGATATTGGTCAACAATGGAAACTTAGAGCTTGATATTTCTACAAGAAATTACTAGATAATTTTAAATTTTCTTTCAATTGAATTATATCATCTCTTTTGCATGTGTGGTCTAATGGCAGAATACTGGATAATACATCAGGAGGGAATCACAATTAGAAGATTCAGGAATCTGTATTCTCTTGGTACTTCTATCATAAAAGATAATGATTTATTAACTTACACAGACAACTCTTTATCATGACCACAAGTCTCTTAATATATTGTCTTAACATAATTCATTATTGTAATTATAAAAAACCCTGTGCAAAGCCAAATACATCAAATTTTATTCATGAGCATTAGTAATTGTGAATTTTCTTCTTTTTTAATTATATAGATATTTTATTTGAATTCCAGTTATATAAAATGGTAGTTTCTTACAATCATTCTTGTAAAGTTTTGAATTTTACAAATTTTTTGCTCCCTCTCTATCTTCCTTTCCTCCCCTCTCCCCACAACAGTAGGCACTCTTATGTAGTCTGATACATATAGTTGATATGTGTTGGGGGAAAAAACAGATCCAAAAGGAAGAAAGAAAACAATAGAGATAGCAAAATGATGTAATACATATGAAAACATTTAAAAATTGAAGATAATAATCTTTGATCTTTGTTCAAACTCCATAGCTTCTTCTCTGGATACAGATGGCATTCTCCATCATCACAAATCCCCTAAAATTGTCTCTGATCATTGCACTGATAGAGTGAGCAAGTCCATCAGGGTTGATCATTGTCCCATGTTGTTGTTAAGGTATATAATGTTCTCCTGGTTCTGCCCATGTCACTCAGTATCAATTCATGTAAGTCTTTCCAGGTTTTTCTGAAATCTCATGATTCCTTATAGAACAGTATTGTTCCAAGACATATATATTTCACCATTCCCCAGTTGATGGGCATTCCCTCAGTTTCTAGTTCTTTGCCACTACAAACAGAACTATGAATATTTTTTACATGTTGGATTTGTACTCCTTTTCATGATCTCTACAGGATAGATATCGAGTATTGAAATTGCTGGAATAAAGGCATGCACATTTTATTGCCCTTTTAGCATCATTCCAAATTGCTCTCCAGTAAAGTTGGATCAGTTCATAGCTCCACCAACAATGCATTATTGACCCAGATTTCCTACACCACCTCCAACATTTATCACTATCCACATTGACCAATATAAGAGGTGTAAGGTGGTACCTCAGAAATGCTTTAATTTGGGTTTCTCTAATAAATAATGATTTAAGGCAATTTTTCATATGACAATAAATAGCTTTGATTTCCTTGTCTAAGAATTGCCTTTGCATATCCTTTGACCACTTGTGAATTGGGGAAGGAATGGTTTGGTTTTTTGTGAATTTAACTCAGTTCTCTATATATTTTAGAAATGAATACTGTGTCAGAAACGCTAGTCATAAAAACTGTTTCCCAATTTATTACTTTCCTTTTATCTTAGTTACAGTTTGTTTGTGAAAATATTTTTAATTTAATGTAAACAAAATTGTGCAGTTTGAATTTTTTTTAGGTTTTTTTTGCAAGGCAATGGGGTTAAGTGGCTTGCCCAAGGCCAAAAAGATAGGTAATTATTAAATGTCTGAGGTTACATTTGAACTCAGGTACTCCTGACTCTAGAACCAGTGCTCTATGCACTGTGCCACCTAGCCACCCCTGCATTTTTTTATAATGCTCTTTATCTCTTCTTTGGTCATAAACTGCTTCCCTTTCCATAGATCTGACAGGAAAATTATTCTATATTCTCCTAATTTGCTTATAATATTGTCTTTTACATCTAAATTCTGCAACCATTTTGACCTTATCTTGGTATAGGTTATGAGATATCGTTCTAATCCTAGTTTCTGCCACACTATTGTCCAGTTTTCTCAGCAGTTTTTATCGAAGAGTGAGTTCTTATCCCAGAGGCCAGAATTTCTGGGTTTATCAAACAGTAAATTACTATAATCATTTCCTGCTTTCTCTTGCACCTAATCTATTGCACTGATCCACCATTCTATTTCTTAGTCAGTACCATACAGTTTTGATAGCTGATGCTTTAAAATATAATTTTAAATCTGGTATGACTAAAACACCTACTTTTATACTTTTTTCACTAAATTTCTTGATATTCCTGCCTACTCTGAGGAAGTAAGATAAACAAGGAAGAAAGAAAACAACCTCTCACCTAGGAGTTATGTTTTATCACTTAACTCTTCCCATATGCTGTTTTTTCTGACTCTGACGTTTTAATCTCATTTTTTTAAAATCATGTATGAAATATCTCTATATACAAAAAGATTAAAGTAGAGTGCATATTCATGTTGGAAATTTCAGTGGAAGAGGGAGTGTGGGGCAGAAGGTACAATATGCATTTGTAATTGTCATTAATCATTTCCTTAGGGTATTATTTCAGATTAATTTAAAGATATGTCAGCTAGTTCTTTTAGAGACCAGTTATCCCTTATTCTCCAGTTGGTATCATCATGTCTTAGGTGCATCAGAACACATACCTTTGGGCCCATTTTTCCAAAGATGAATACCTTGAACGTCCATTTTGCAAAAGCACACCAGACTATTCATCCCTCATATTCCAGACTATATCACCATGCTTCTACTCAGGCAACTCTCCTACCACTGCCCTTTTCCCTTTCCTTTTATGTGTTGAATTCCTCATTTGAAGAACCCCGACTGAAAACACCATTGCAGAAGAAGACCATGAAAGGCAAGTCAGCCAAATGGTCCGAGTTAGAGAGGGCATTGAAGAGATGGATTGAAGAGCAAAGGTCATTGGAATTCCTGTGTCCACTAAGATGGCTCTTCATGAGGCAAGAAGAATTGCTGATGAAAAAGAAGTGACTGATTTCAAATGAGGACACAATTGGTGCTTCCTTAACTAAATGGAATGGACTAAGCATGTGTCCATGCACCAGACTTGCCCAGGAAGTGCTTGTGATCAACCATAGAACAGAGCAAAGGGAGGAGAGTAATTAGAGCCTCCCCTAAGAGGGAAGGATAAGCTAATGGATGGGAGTTTTGACAGTGATGAGGAATTGTATGACTTTAATGATGAATAAAACTTGAGTTCATTTTTTTTGTCAAATTTCAGGCCACCAAATTAAGGTGCATCTTATACATGGGGAAATATGGATGTGTTTCTCAGGCCCTCACAGTTTATGATTCAATCCATCAAGCAACATTTATTAAGCACATACTATGTTCCAAGGATTATGCTGTTAGCAAGATACCTTCTTCTGGATACTTCAGCTGGTCTTGTGGTAATACTGTTCATATTCTAGTAGGAAAAGAACTTCCTCCCCCCCCCCCAAACGTCTCTCTCTCTCTTTCTGCCAATCCTTTTATCACATTTTTAATATCAGGTCTCTAGATAAAGTCTACAAGAAGCTGATAGTGAAAAAACTATGGGAAAGCTATGATCCTACAACTTAGCAAATTGCCTACAGAATACTAATATGAACTTTAGTTTGTTAAAATGTTTTCCAAATATGTGGTAGAGAAATTAGAACAAATTTGTATTCTGAGAATTCTTCTTAATTGATGGGGAAAAAACAGAAGGAGATGTTGCTTATTTTCCTTTATATTTCTTTGCATAAAATCTTCATTTAAATTTAGGCCTGGGGATTTCCTGTTATGCTTTTTAAAGATATAGCCCAGTTGTTTTGGGTCTGCCCTTCTAAGATTCCATTTTATAGACAATACATCATTATGCTGAGTGATAAAGTATAATTGCATGTAGAATATTTTGCTTAGAAAAATCTAAGGAAGGGACAGATCACTTTTTGCAGTGAATAGGGTAGAGAATTGAGAAGGTTTTATGAACTGAGTTAACTAGACCCTCTTGCTTGGTTTTCCTTAGAGTTAAATGATTAGTTCAGAATTAGAACAGTAAATTTATGGTTCAAAAGGCAAAAAGAGCTAGAAAGTATTCAATTTCTAATCATGTCTTCTTCCATAGCTTGTTATATGAACTTGAGTTTTCTACTAGGAGAGACTAGTTTTAAATAGTACTTCCAATATTTACTACCAGTCCCTTAAAATCCTTCAACTTCATTTTTCTCTTCTAAAAAGTGAAGTTAAGAATAGCCAGAATACCATTCTCAAAAGGCTATTTATGAGTCTCAGTTATGAAAAAATAGACCTGAGACACTTTGTAAACTTTAACAAGTAGTACATAAATGTTAGGGAAGGACTGTGACCAATTGGATGATTAATGAGATTCCAGGATTAGAGAGCTTGGGATATACATCAGAAGTCACACAGTCCAGATACCCCATTTTGTGAATGGGGAAACTGAGAACCTAAAAATTTAAGTCGTTTTTTCCAAGTTCACAAAACTGACAAATGGCAGGTAAAGTAAATGAATTCCAGGTCCAGGGTTGGGACTTTCCAGTCCTAAACATATCTAATTTTATCTTTGCGCTGATTTTCTAGAAACTGTGCCATCATTGGAAGGAGGAAATTCAGTTTGAGTTACAGACCTTAATCTCATGAACAAGAAGCCCTATGAACAAATCAGTCACAAACTCCACCTGTTAGAAAACTACTAGACTATAGGAAATGAATAAGATCTATTTTCAGACAATCAATAAAACCAATTTTTTTAACTGGATTATACTCTTCTGTTATGGTTCTGGTTCTGCTCTGGTTCTTCATCCTGAAGCCTTACTCCAGGACTGGAAATCACACATTGGAGGTATTCTCAACCTCTGCAGCCTTTCTTTCCAAATGCATGACTCTTTATATTTTAATTTATTTATTTTCATCATTATGCACATGTATATTTTTAAGTTACAAAATTTCCTTCGACCCTCCCTTTCCACTCACCCCAGCGGTGAACAGTCAGGTTAGCATTGTACATACATATTTTGATAAACATGTTTACAGATTAATAATTTTCAGTATGAGGAATTAGGATTAAAGGAAAAAGATACATAAGAGATAATTTTTATAAAGTTTTCATCAGATTCTGAAGGGTTGTTTTTGCTTGTAGGTATGTTTTGCTTTGTTTTGTTTTTCTTTCTCTGGATGGGGATAATATAATTTATAACCAGTCTAATATAGTTCTTGTTGTTGTGTGTACATTGTTCTCTTGGTTCTTCTCCTTTCACTCAGCATCAGATACCATAAATCACTCCATGCTTTTCTAGAGTTGCATGACTCTTTCTATAACTTCCATTTAAGAATGATATATAAAGGGCAGCTAGGTGGCACAGTGGATAAAACACCGGCCCTGTACTCAGGAGTACCTGGGTTCAAATCCGGTCTCAGACATTTAATAATTACCTAGCTGTGTGGCCTTGGGCAAGCCACTTAACACCATTTGCCTTGCAAAAACCTAAAAAGAAAAGAATGATATATGTATGTTTGTATGAATATATGTGTATATGGGTGTGTGAAAGACACACACACACACACACACACACACACACACACACACACACCAAGCCTTGTGACTCCTGCCTGGTTGTTATTCTGACTTTGTTAAATCAGTCCTCATCATTCTTTTGGCTTTCAATTAAATTCAAATCAATTTAGCAAAAAGTCATTAAGCGCATTCTTAAAACCAAGGGGATACTCAGTGCTAGGATCAAAGGGATGAGAAATTATAAATTGCCTGCCCTTAAGGAATTTAACACCTTCCAGGGTTGGTGGAAAGTGGTGTCACAGGCACCAATAAATAAGATATAAGGTAGAATACTAAGAGAGAAAAGAAAGAGCCAAGACAAAGAGGGCTCTTGTTATAGCTTGGAACGTAGGAATGGATCAAGACATGTTTCAGTGGAAAGAAAACTGGATTTAGAGACAGAGGACCTGGTTTCAAATCCTGTCTCCTTCACTTTCCATCTGTGTGAGCTAGAGGAACTCGTTTAACAAGTCTGGATCTCAGTATTCTCATCTGGAATAGACAGGGGGTTGGATAAATGGTTCACAGTTGTTTCCTTCCTTAAATTTCTCATCCTATTATATTAAAGAAGATTTCATAGAGGAAGTGGCAGCATGAGATCTGAATATTAAAGAAAATGAATGTTAACAAGGAGAGATGTAGAAAGAAAATATTCCAGGCAAAGTGAACAACTTGGGGGAAAAAGATTAGTCACTCTAAAGAAAGTTTAGGTTGTAGGAAGGGGAGTAATGACATATAAAAACCAGGTGGAAAGTGTGTTGAAGCAGAATGCTTTGGTGCAAGGGTCAGGGTAAATCATAATTATTATTAAAAACTATATTGACATTAACAATAAAATAATACAAATTATTATTATTGATAGTATTTACTGTGGTGCTTTCACTTTCAAATCACTTTATAAATATATAATTTTATTCTTGAAACATCTCTGGGAGGTTATTATCCCATTTGGCAAATAAGGAAACTGAGGTAAACAAGAGTAAAGTATTTTGCCCAAGATCACACAACTAGTAAGTGTCTGAGGACAGATTTGAAATAAGGTCTTACTGATTCCAAGTGGACACTCTATCCCCTGAGCCACTTAGGGGAGGAAACAGAGGCAGGGAGAGAAGTTAGACACTTACTAGAAGTCTAAAACTGGACAAGTCACTTAACACATCTGCCTCAAGTTTCCTCATCTGTAAAATGGGTATTAAAAGAGAACGTCTCTCCCAGAATTGCTGTGAGAACCAAATGAGATAATAATTGTAAAGTGTTTAGAACAGTGCCTGGCAAGAGTAAGCTTTCTATAAATTTAACCTATTATTATTAGCTTTAAAATGATAGTGCTGGACTAGATTTTTTTTCTAGTTCAAACCTAGGGTTACTCTGAATTTGTAGGTGTTAAAGTGGAGAGAAAGAAGCTAAGCATTTATTAAATAAATTTATTAAATAATTAAATAAATTAAATAATAAAAAATTTATTAAAAAAAACTATGCTTTTGGAATTATGTTGAGACCGAAGATACAAAGAAAAGCAAAAATGAACCCTATCTTCAAGGAAAGTACAATCTAATGGAGGAGTCAACAAGTAAATATCTATTTGCAGGCAAGAAATAGACTAGAAAAATTCTCTACATCATGAGGTCACGTGACTTGCCTAAAGTCACGCATATCTTTTAGCTCCAAACTTTTCAATCACACCATATATCCTGGGCAAAGTCCTTTTTAATCCCCATGGGCTTCAGTTTCCAGATCTACAAAAAGGAGAAGGTAGGAGCAGAAAGCCTTCTCTTTGGTTTGTTTTTGTCTTTTCTAGTCCTACTCCTTCATACATGAGGTCTTTCCTGGTAGCCAGTGCTTAAAAGCACCTCGTAATTACAAGTTTACCCTTCCCCCTTGTTTGTACAACTTAAATTATCCTCATTTACTGGTCCCTATCTATGAACTGCAAGAGGCTAGCTCCCTCCCACCCCCAGATCCAGAAATCCTGCCCTGTTTCCTGGTTTTGGATCATCTAGATGAACCTTTGTTTAACTCCAGGCTCATCTGTAAAAGGAAACAGCACTCATTTATAAAGAGGGAGGCTGCCAACAGCAGCCGGCTACACTTTCCCCCTTCTCTTGGGCAAAAGGATGAACAGAAAGCACTTTGGCAGACACCTCAAGAGGCGGGATGAGGACAGAGGAGGCAGAGGATGAAATAAATGACCTCAGAGATACTAAGATACAGTGAAATAAAGTGGTTCTCCTCAAGAGTCATATTTCAAGCAAATTAGAGCAGGAGGAAGAAGGAACCCGTTTTTTGCTTTTCATTTTGAGCTGAGTTTCTAGTTTTCACAGGGACCTTTGGAAGCCCCCGCAGGCTCCTCCCCAAGCGCCAGTCCAAGCCCGGCACAGCATTCTGACCGTGGAGCGCCAGAGGGGCGGGTTGGCCCACTGCGCATCACTAAGCCAGCAGCCAATCGGAAGAGGGCGGGGTGGGCGCTCCCACAGTAGCAGATGGCAAATGCCGGGCGGCTGCACACTGAAGTGATTATAGGAAGGGGGGCGGGGGTTGCAGGGGGGAGGGGAAAGTTTCAACCAATCTGTCCAGGCCTCAGTCAGGTCATAAACACTCCAGCATCCCCTACTGGCCAGCTGGAGATATTACACACGGTGAGCAAAATCTCTCGCGCCCTCTGCTGTCCATCTGGAGACATTACACTCAGTGAGCAAACCCTCTCGCGCCCCCTACTGGCGGGCTGGAGATATTACACGCAATGAGTGCAGTCTCTAGCGCCCCTACTGACCAGCTTCAATTTATACAAAACTACTTGTAGTTTACAACATTTATATTTTATTTAAAGGGCGTATATGAAAAATAGATCGAAACTCTACAGCAGCAATCTGACTCAACTTCCGAATTTTACTGGTCTTTATGAGATCAGGATAAAACTGAACTTTCTCCTAATTAATGGGTGGTTCTCCCTTAATTGCATAGTCAATATCGATCTAAATATTAAATTTGGATTTAAGGAACTGAAAAATAAAAGCCCTCACTTAGCGCTTCTGCACAAGGCAGCACATCCAAGGGATGGTACACGGCAGCTGGTAGTCTTCTCTAAGAGCGACACTAACAAATGGGGAAGGGGGAAGGATGGAGCCTAGTCCCGGGGCCTGAGAAACCGGAGCGAGTGCAGAGGGGCGCGCTGCCGAGACTCCAAAACCCTGGGTGTGGAAGGGCGCAGCGCCTAAACTGGCAATGGGAGCGTTTAAGAGCTGGTGAAATAGAAGGGTTCGTCCGGGCGGACCCGAAGGGGCCGAGTTTCCTCTGGTGCTTGCTGTGGCACTCGCGCGGGCAGGAGCCTTAACTTGCGAGTCCGCTGACAGGAAGAACCGGGCCGGGCCGGGCAGGAGCTGAAGCAGCGGCTGGCGCGGCGGGGCCTCAGGCCGCCTGCTCGGCTCCACTTCGGATTCAGAAACGACGCCGGTCCGGACCTGGAACCGGCTTCCGCAGAGCCCGCGCCTCGCCCGCCCCGAGACCTTGTCCCACCGCCTTGGACGAAAGCCCTTTGCCCGGAGAGGAGGGGGCGTCTGGGGAGGGGCGCGCGCCAGGCATTCGCGGTCTTGTCCTTGTGTTCAGAAGGAGCTTCGCCTCGGCGGACAGGTCTCGGGGTTGCCCAAAAGGAGGGGCCGCTCCCGGCTCTCCAGGGGCCGCTCGGGCTCTCCAGCCCCCCCCCCCCATTGTCCTCCAGTGTAGCCTCTCAGAAATAGCATCCACATCTAATGGGCTGAGACCTGTTTCACCCCCGAGAGAAATGAGATGGAAGGGGCGGGGGGGAGGGGGTGGTAGAAGAGAGAGAAGATGGGGGAGGGTCCTCAGATGCGACACATCCATGAGCAGGGCCAGGGTGAAAGGAGAGAGAGAAGAGAATAAATGAGAGTGGAGGCACAGCTAGTAATAGCACTGAGGGAAAAATAGTGAAGTAGCTTCTCTGGGGGACTGATGATAGGGAAAGCAACTCACCCCAGAGGCAGAGCCATTGGAATCTGAACACAGGCTGAAGTACAATTTGTGTTCTCTCTGTTCTTGAGGTTTCTCATCTTCTTGAGGGGAGTGTATGTTTATTCTTATGTTTACTCATATAACACATTCAATTTACATCAATGTATGGCATGGAAACAATGTAGAGACTGTCAAACAGTCTTCTGGGGGGGGGGGGGATTTATAGAATTCAGAGCCTTGCAAAAAAAATGATTTCTACAAATTACTATTGCATATAATTGGAAAACAAATAAAAAGTTAAAAATGAAAAAGACTTAAAGCAATTAAAACTTGAATAAAAATTAAAATACTCTTTAAATAAGGAAGATATTTATTCCTCTTCATTTTTTCTCTTAGATTTCAAAACACATTGATCTGTCATTTGACTTTCTCATTTATTTTGCAATGTATTATTTAATAACTCTTGCTTCATTATTTGCATTAATTCTTACTTTCCGAAATAACCAAATTGATTTCCTCAAGAAAAGGGTATTGTTATTCTTTTTTCAAAAAGGTTTTTGTTTTGAAAGGCAATGGGGTTAAGTGGCTTGCCCAAGGCCACACAGCTAGGTAATTATTAAGTGCCTCAGGCCGGATTTGAAGTCAGGTACTCCTGACTCCAGGACTGGTGCTCTATCCATTGTGCAACCTAGCCACCCAAGAAATTACTTCTACAGTCAAAGATCTGCCCCATTCCTGCTCCTCATTGAATTTTTGATTTGACTTCCCTCATCATAAGTATATGGTATATGTTTTCTCTCAGAATAACAATGAGGAAGATCTATTGGATTGTTCAATAGAAAAGATGGAGAATTCACAATGTCAAGGGGGTGGGGGCAACAAGGGACCATGCAGTTATTTTCTTTTAGGGTTTTGCAAGGCAAATGGGATTAAGTGGCTTGCCCATGGCCACACAGCTAGGTAATTATTAAATGTCTGAGACAGGATTTGAACCCAGGTACCCCTGACTCCAAGGCCAGTGCTTTATCCAATATGCCACCTAGCCGCCCCTCCAAGGGACCATAAAATGAAAAAAATAAAGGCTTCGAGACTTCCCCAACCACCCCACCACTTTGCTTTGGGTATACGACCCACTGACCTGACTCAGGAATTTCGGGACACCTGAAGACACGTAGCAACCTCACAGGCTGCTCATCCTCGAATCCAGAGACCTCCATGACCCTGGGTGGGGAAGGGGAGAGGACCACACCCCAACAGGAGCCTCAGTTAGTCTGACAACCTTCTAGCATTAGACAGGAGGTGAGAGGAGGGGGCAAGGGCAAAGCCACCTGCCTAGCTTCAATTCCACAGAAAAAGAAGCTCTCCATCCTAACCAGGATAAAGTCATTAAACTCATTATCATGATGCTTTGGTTGACTGCACCTCTCTTCAACTCACCTCCCTTCTGTTTGGAGGGCTGAAGAAGAGTAGCAAACTCCTCCCACAGTCTTGCTTTATGGAGGACAGAAACTACCCTCTCAGATCTCTCTGCTTTGCAACGGCTGTCCTACCAGATATCAAACCATGGAAAAAGAAGCCCCCTTGCTAAGTAACCCCTGTTGTTCCTTCCCTCCTATCCTTGCTTTTCCCCTTCTTTTTATGTGTTGTCCCTCTCTTTAGATTAAAAAATCATTGAGAGTAGGAAGTGTCTTTCTTTTTATTCATTGTATCTAAAGAACTTAGCAGTGTTTGGCACATTGTAGTTACTTGATAAATGTTTATTGACTAGATTGGATATGTCAATAAAAAATCTAGGTGGAAATATTCAGCACACAGGATATGAACTCTAGTTAACAAGAGTTCAGAAGACTTTAGTGGTGTATACATAGATTTGGGCGTCAATTGTTTAGAGATAACTGAAACCATGGAAGCAGATGAGATTCCCAAGAGAGAGAATGAGGAAAGAAAAGAAAGGGAGTCCCCCTTCCCCTCTTGGGGAAGACCTTCAATGGAAAGACAAAGAAAAAGTGGTCAGAAAGATAAGAGAAAAGTGAGGGGAAGGGGTACTATCCAAAGGTATAGAAAAGTCAAAGAGGAGAAACATTGAAAAAGAAAAGGGTCACACAATGAATGAAAAAAGATTGTTATTAATCTTTCTGAGAGTGGAGTCAGAAGCTAGAATGAATACAGAGGAAATAATCAACTGGATAGCAACACATCTCTCCATCATTTCTAAAGAAGAACATGAGACTTTGCTAGTCTAATTAAACTGTCCCTATAGCATCCACTTAAACTTGCAGTTGAGACATGTTGGAAAAGGAGATCCAGGTAGTCTGGCACAACCTGTACTTAATGAACTCAATCTGATACTTTATTATTGCCACTAACTAATGAAGGAGATATTCATGAACCAGCACTTTAATGACCTATTCTTGAATTTCTCCCAGTAATTGAAGTCAAGCTCACTTGGCATATATTGTGTCCATTCTGTCCACTTCCTTTTATTTGAAGATTGGGAGGGAATTTGCTCTTTTCCAGTTTAAAGGTCTTTCCCATTCCCCAGTGTACCAAAACATCCTTTGGTTCCCATTATACTCATACCATTGAGTGAATTTGCTTCCAGGAAAGTAAACAAGGCAGGCCCTGCTAGCTGGGGATTTTGCTAGTTGGGGAAAATGTCTTTTTGATGGTTAAGAGGATAATTACATTTTAGCTCTAGAGTACATATATGCCTATTTTGGGGTAGAGCTCTGTAATGCTCCATTAATTCTAAAAGTGATTTGTAAATGGACTCTAAAAATTACTAAATTATTCATAAATTTTTTGATCCTAAGAAAACAACTATGACGCTTATATTGCAAAGAGAGAAAAGAAAGAAGGAAAGGATTCAGATCAATAAGTAAAGTCAGGTCCACAAGCACTTACTTAGGAAGTAATATTTGTATACTCAGCAATGAGAATACAAGGAAAGGCTGGGGATGGGGAAGGGCATAAGTATTTGGTAAAAATAGTCCCTGCTCTCTAGGATCTACACTCTAATAGGGAGAGACAACTTTGTCCACAACTATATTCAAAAAAGCTACATGGAGGAGAATAGAGAGAAGACACTAACACTAAGAAAGGATCAGGAAAAGCTAAGAATAACTTAGTATTTTAGCTGAGACTTACAGGAGTAAGGGATGCCAGGAAGAAGAGATGAGCAAGACCATTTCATGCATGGGGGGAGAGGGGTAACCCATACAAATGTTCAGAGTTTGGAGTTAGAGTGTACTGTTCAAGGAACAGCAAGGAGGACTCCTCGAGTACTCTGCAATTACTAGACACAGATTATTGCAGGGCAGCGGTGTGTGTGTGTGTGTGTGTGTGTGTGTGTGTGTGTGTGTGTGTTTGGGGTGAATATGGTATATGAAGATCAGAAAGGAGGAAAGCAGTCAAGTAGTAAAAGATTTTAAAAGACAGATGATCTTATATTGAATCCTGATGATGTTAGGGAGCCACTAAAGGGAGTTTATAGAAGAGGTGGAGGAGTGATAGAGACACTAGAGACGAATGAAGATCGAACTACCTTGAGTGCCCTCCACAAATAAGTTGATAGTTCTTTCATATTCTGCCCTGGAGAGATCACAGCTAGATAGCCAGGCTTTAGTTGACACTTTGACAGCTGAGTGGAAGATGGGCTACAGCAGGGAGAAAGTTGAGGCAAGGAGATCAACCAGTATCCTATGGCAACAATTTAAGTGTGAGACGATGATGACCTGAACCAATGTGGTGCCATTGTACAAGAGACAAGATGAGAAAGATGTTTTCAAGGCAAAATTGATAAGATCTGGCAACAGATTGTATATGGACCCTGAGAGCGAGGATGATATCTAGGTTGTGTAGAAGCTGATATTTTCTAAATTGGAATGAAAATATTTGTGATCTATATTTCTGATCAAACGCTGTTCTATCAACCTCTAATTGAGGTCTGTAAGTTTGGAATGTCCAGCTTCTGACCCGCCACAAGACCTGTGTCTCTAGTCATAAATCTGAAGGGAGGCTTTTTCTGGATGAAACAGCCTAATGCCCCTCCAATTGCATCTGCAAGTTTTACTGCAGAAGCTGTGGAAATAATCAGTTAAGAACCACCCTGAGATGGCAGGAATCTGCTCTGGTTATCTAAATGAGAATTTGAATAAATTCTTGTACCTATGACATTTTGGAAAGAAAGAAACTCCAATGTTTTATATGTCTATATTATATCTAATAAGACATTAAACATAGTGTCAGAAGGGCAACAAAAATGTGCATACCTTTTTTGTTCCAGCAATACCACTACTGGGTCTATACCCTAAAGAGATTATGGAAAAACATAAAAACATCACTTGTACAAAAATATTCATAGCAGCAAGTTTGTGGTGGCCAAAAATTGGAAATTCAGTGAATATTGGGGAATGTGGTATATGTATGTGATGGAATGCTATTGTTCTATTAGAAGCCAGGAGGGATGGGAATTCAGGGAACCCTGGAGGGATTTGCATGAACTAATGTTGAGCAAGATGAGCAGAACCAGAAAAAACATTGTACACCCTCACAGAAACATGTGATGACCAACCTTGTTGGACTTGCTCATTCCATCAGCACAACAATCAGAGACAATTTTGGGCTCTCTGCAATGGAGAATATCATCTGTATCCAGAGAAAGAATTGTGGAGTTTGAACAAAGATCAAAGACTATTATCTTTAATTTTTTTTAAAAAAAAACCATTATCATTATGTAATTAACAAAGAATCCTGTTTGCCTTCCTTTGCCTCTGATGCAGTTTGGAGCATTAGTGATGAACTAGAATTTAAACAGTGAAAGAATTTTAGCATGACTCATGAAATCTAGAAGGGGGAAAAACTAGTATTTATAGAGCAGTACAAGTGATTGTATTAGGGTATTCAGGGGTAACAAAGGCTCATTTTGTGAAACAAAGAGCTAACAATTTGTTACCATGTTGGGCGCCAACTTCTGTTGCCCTGTCCTTGTGAGATCCTCCCAGCAGCAGTGGCTGAGAGAGAGCGTACACAGGTGGCTGTTATCAATTCAAGGTCTGGTATAAGGGAGGACTTTCCTCAGGACTGTTTCTCAGAGAGCAGCAAGGAATACTGCAAAAAACATATTTTCTCCGAATAACAACATCAGCTTAGCTTTTAATGTAGTCCACTAGAAAGTCACAGAATTTAACTATTTGCTTTCTGTCTAAAGTTTCCACATTAACACGTACTTCCTATCCTTCCACTCACTTATCATCCCTCTCTCTCAAATTCATCTCCGTTCCTATGGGTTCAATGATAATCTCTATGCAAATAATTCCCAGAACAATTTATTCATTGCTAGTGATCCAGCTGAACTTCAGCTCCATATCACCAATTTAATTCAATAAATATTTATTAAGCTCTTATAATGTGCACTATTGTAAGCACTGGAGATACAAAAAGGCAAAAGACATTTCCTGACCTCAAAGGGCTCACAATAGCAGATTCAACATGCAAACAAATTATACAAAGCTTGGTACATACTAGATAAATAGCAAATGATGGTGATGTTTGTCTTTTCTTCTCAAAGTCTTTCGGCAAGTGATGCCATGACAAGCATGTAAACTGGATTTGAGTGAGGGGGTGCGGTGCTAAGTCACCAGCCTTGCTTTCTCTTCCAGAGTCATCTGGGTCCAGTGGCCAGACATAAATCCGGACAGCTGGAGATGGTCCTGGATGTGAGGCAATCAGGCAGAAGTGACTTACCCAAGGCCATACAGCTAGTAAGTGTATGAGGCTGCGTTGGGGCTCAGGTCCTCCTGACTTCACGATAGGCACTCTACCTGCTATGCTATCTAGGATTAAGAAGTGATAGGGAAAACTTTCTGTTAGAAATGGGGTTTTAATTTGGGACTTAAAGGAATTAGTAGGCAGAAGTCAGTAGTCAGAGTCTAGACATTTCAAACTCAACACATCCCAAATAGAACGCATTTCTCCTTTCTCCTTTCTCCTCCCCTAATCTTTGTCCAAATTCCCCTATTTCTGTAGAGGGCACCACATTGTTCTAGATACTCGTTTGCCACCTCAATCATCCTTGACTCTTCACTCTCCCTCATTCCCCATTTCCTTCAACTATCAAGTCTTCTTTATTCTATTTCCATCTCCTCTGCCAAGTCCATTAGAGTTCCAGCCCTCATCCAGGGGCCATCGTTCTACTTCCTGTCCCTCTGCTTCTCCCATATATCCTCCACACATCTACCAAGTCATCTTCCCAAACCACAAGTCTGGTCATGAATATTCCAGTGGCTCCCTGATGCCTTTGAGCAAACTAATACCATTTTTACATCAAATCTATTTAAAATAGGTTGTTAAATCATTTGTTAGTTATATTTGATGCTATGTGACTCCATTTGGGGTTTTCTTGGCAAAGAAATGGCTGGTTATTTCCTTCTGCAGCTCAATTTACAATTGAGCAAACTGAAGCAAACAGAATAAAGTGACTTGCCAAAGGTCACATAGTTACAAAGTGATTTTGAATTCATGAAGGTGTGTCTTCTTGATTCCAAACCCATTGCTCTACACACTGGGTCACTACATCATAAGATTTAAAAATTTGCAAAGCATTTTACACCTTCTGATCATCTATCTCATTAGTACAAACTCTCAGTTCAACATTTAAAGTCCTTCAAAATATCATTTCATCAGCTTGGAAAGATTAAATTCAGGCCATTCACCTTCATATGTGCTAATGGACTTCTTTGATGTTCCTTGAAATTGGAATGCCATTTCTGGCCTTCAAAACTTTTGCACAGACTGGATCCTGATGCCTGCAATGTATACTTCATTCAGCATTGTCTCTTAGAATTCCTAACTTCATTCAAAGTTCAGCTCCAATGCATTCTCCTAGAAGGGAGCCTCTGGTGATTTCCCATGTTAGAGTTTTCTCTCCTTGCTCATTTAATCATATACTTGTCAGAATTCGCATACCATACCCATTCCTCTCTTTACATTCTTCTCTTTTTACTATTAGCAAATACCCTGGTTCCCATAGGTAAGGCCAAGCAAGCAAACTGTGAGCTTAGTTTGATATAACAACAATCCTTTGCACTTATCCTCTGAATGACTTCTGCTGCTAAATCACAAAATTGGCTCAAGACAGACACAGGTGGCCCCTGAGCTCAGAGAAGCACCTGCAAGAACCTGTTCTACTCATGAAATCCTGCTATTTTTTTCATTAGGCAGATTTGTCTCATTGTTGCTATTATCACTCATTGCTATAGCTACATCTCAATGCCTGGCTTTTTGTTGAACCACCAGAACTATGTGTATCAAGGTCTCATTTCTCCCCAGTCCTAGAACAGATCCCAGAATGTGTGTCTAGTTTCTTCTTCCTATGGAATGCAGAAGACATTTGCTTATAATCACTGTTAGCTCTTTGAGGCTTTTTAGGATTTTCCCCTCCAGAGTTTAAGAGTTGGTATATAAGCACTGTGAGCTCTTTGGTATTTTCAAAGTTAATAGTTGTTGCGTGTACTCTGTGGCTCTTTGGTCATTAGTTTTCAGAGGTTAACATACTTATCTTTTTTGTTGTTGTGTACCCTTCTTTCATCCCAATCACAATTGAATCTAAATCCCTTCAGAATAACTCACTTTTCATCTTGTTGAACTCAGAGCCTTACACAGTAGGCACTTAATTACTGCAGATTGGGCCTCTAATCTAGGCTGCATCTCTATCTTGTTCTTCTCAACTCCAAACTGTTCTTTCCTCAAGCCCCCGATGCTGCTCCAGTCCCTCTGTCCAGTCAATAGCCTCACTTCCTCCTCAACCAAAACTATCTCTAGCCCAAGTCCTTCATTTCCCCCATTTTCAATCTCTCTTTATGTAATGTACCCTTTTATCTTTCCTCACTGTCGACAAGCAAGCTGAAAATTTCTTCATCCTTTAAAACCCTTCACGTCACCCTGCCATTCTCTTAAGCAATCCTCCTATATTATTTCTACCACCATTTTCTCACACCCATAAAATCATGCTATAGTGACTATGGATATGAAAACTGGAGTCAAAAGAACTAAGTTATACTACAGAAATGTCAGTTACTGATAGCCTTCTTTTCTGTGACACAATTCATCCCTTAGTTATATACACTCAATATTTATTCATTTCCCTCATAGTTTAGCTCTTGAAGGTCACATCCTTGAGGATAGGGGTAGTAATCTTTCTTGGACCTTTCACACATACATACACACACACACCCACACAAACACAAACACACCCCAAACTCAGGTCTTACTTATTCCAAATACAACATTATATTCACATGATGATGAAACTCATAATGACCAACACCTCTTCCCATATACTAGATGATAATACATATATTGATCCATGTTATCTTAATGAATTCTCACAACCTTGAGAGTTATGAGGTCTTAGTATGACCATTTTACAGATAAAGAAACTGAGACTGAGAGCATTTAAATGACTTTACATAGCTAGTAAATCTCTATGGCAAGATCATAGGATTTTTGGTGCTGGAGGAGACTTTGGAAGTTATGTTCAACCCTGTCATTTTAAAAATGAGTAAACTGAGGCACAGAGTTTAAATTACATGTCCAAGGTCACTAAGCTACAGGTGGCTGAGACAGAATTGGAATTCAGATCTTCTCACTCCAAGTGTAACATCCATTGTTATCACCCAAAAGTCATCAAGACCATCTTTAATTCTGTATATCCCTCTTTTCCTTTCTGAATAAAATATCTAAGAGATTATGAACTTATAACCTAAGTTTGTAGTAGGCAGAAGCAGACAAGAGTCTTCATTCCACATGCTTTTACACTGGAATGTTGTCTGGCACACATAGCATGTGTTTAATAGCTTCCTGTTTCCTTCTCTCCCTTTTCTCCCTCTCTATGAATTATCTGGACCATTCTTTCAAAGGCTAACTCCAGCCTCACCTCCAGGAAGCCTTCTCTGATGCCTGAAGGTCAACAATGACTTTCCCTCTGGGAGCCATTCCCAGGGCTGTATTATGGACAAGATGACTCAGTGGATAGAGTACTGGACCTGGAGTCAGGAACTAGGAGTTCGGTCATTTTCTAGCTATGTGACCCTCAGCAAGTCACTTCACCCTGTTTGCCTCAATTTCCTCATTTATAAATGGCAAACCAGTCTAGTATCTATGCCAAGACACACTGAAAATGACTAAACAAGCATGCACTATAGCTGTGTTGGTGTTTTATCTTCCCGAGAAGCTCCTTGTGGGGCCCATTCCTTGTCTTATCAAAACTTTATAACTTTGCCAAGTGGTTGTACATATTTTGAATACAATGGATATCCAATAAATGCTTGTAACAATGAGGGAGCAGTGCCTAGATAATGTGGCAATGTACAAGAAGGGGTTGGCATTTCTACCACAGTCTTTAGTCCAGGAAATCAAGCAGGGGCCCAAGCCCAGAGAAGCTGAGCCCATTAGCAAGGTCTGAATCTTGGGACAGAATCCCTTAAAGTTCCAAATAGTACTTCAATTCCTACCCCATTGCAGGATTTTGTTCATTAGCAAAGAACTTGGTTAATGATAATAATATTAATAAAAAGTCAACAGCAGTCAACATTTACATTGAGCTTTAATGTTTACAGAGTATTTTAAGTCATTTTATTCTAGTAAAATAAAAAAGAGACAGTGGTATATGACGGCTAGAGAACTGTCCTGACTTCATCCATCCAGAATGGATTTAATATCTGAGGCTATTGTTTACAGAGAAAAGGGCAGATTTGAATTGGGAATGAGAGCTTCCCCATTCAATAAAATCATTCCAGTCCTCCTTCTCATCCTCACATCAACTCTGTGAGGTAGGTATAATATAATTAATAATAATATTACTAACATTAAAAATTATGAACAATATAAGTAATAATGTACAGGTATACATATATAATACAATTATTTTATAGAGGGGGCAATCGAGTCAACTATAAGTTATGTGACTTGACCATGATAAATCAGCTGGGTAGTGTCTGAGGAAGAATCTGAACTCCAATCTTCTTTTTTTTTTGCAAGACAAATGGGGTTAGGTAGCTTGCCCAAGGCCACTCAGCTAGGTGTCTGAGGTGGGATTTAACTCAGTTCCTCCCGAGTCCAGTGCCCATGCTCTATCCACTGTGCCATCTAGCAAACCCACTCCAATCTTCTTCACTTTGAATTCAACTCAATTCACTGTCACCCAGATGCCTTTGATGGCAATAAAATTCCAGAAGAAGATATAATAAAAGCTGGGCCCTCTTGGAGAGCAGTAGAAGCCCCTGAACTGGAAGTCAGAAGAAATGGATTACAGTCCTATTTTCTTAGCAGAATTTCTTAGCCCTTACTAACGGTGTGACCTTGACAAAGACACCTCATCGGTAAGAGCTTCAGTTTCTTCATCTACAAATGGTAGTATCAATCCCTGCTCTATCCACCTCACAGAGTTATTGTAAGATTATAAAGTGCTAGGGGTAGGTAGGTGGCACAGTGGATGAAGCACTGCCCAGCCCTGGATTCAGGAGTACCTGGTTTCAAATCTGGTCTCAGGCACTTAATAATTACTTAGCTGTGGGGCCTTGGGTAAACCATTTAATCCCATTTGCCTTGCAAAAACCTAAAGAAAAGATTATAAAGTGATTTCTAACCATGCTGATCTATAGAAATGTGAACTGAGGATGTTGTTTTTTCCTTTTCCTTTAGGATTTCCTATATGGCTTATTCATTTTCTTTTTATAATATTGTATGCAAATTCTCTGTAACTTCTTGGGCTAATCTGGGGATACTGAGGTTCAGAGAATTTGTTTTTCAGCTTCGCTAAACTGTACGACATTTGGCAAGATGGGCATAGGGGTCCATAGTAGCCACGAGAAAGTCACTAAGCCTCTCAATGCTCTCTAGGCAATTCTTTAAAACTTTGAATTACAGAGGAATCACCAGTCTCCTTGGATTGGAAATTTCCTCACCAAGCAATTACAGATCTGAGTAACAGCAACTGATTCTAGAACCAAACTCCAGTGGTATTACTTAGAGGCAATTTGGATAAAGTGCTGCATCTAAATTCAAAGCCAACCTCAGTAGTTTACTAGCTGTGTCACCCTAGGTAAGCCACTTAAGCTCTGTCTATCTCAGTTTACACAATGGTAAAATAAGTAGGAATAAAACACATATATTAAGTCCCTATTATGTTGCAGGTAGAGCATCATTTTTTTTTTGGTTTTGGGGTTTTTTTTTTGCAAGGCAATGGGGTAAAGTGACTTGCCCAGAGGCATACAACTAAAGAATTATTTATTGTTTCAGGCTGGATTTGCCTCAGGTCCTCTTGAGTGTAGGGCCAGTGCTCTATTCTCTGCATCACCTGGCCGTCCCTCAATCTTCTTAAGCCCCCTACATTCTGGCTCCAAACTACCTTTCCAGGCTTGTTTCACATCATTCCCCTTCACATACTGTAAATTCCCCAAAATAAGACTATTTCCTGAGCTCAATATTCCATCTTTATCTGCAAACTCTTCCGCCATACCTGGGTTGCAAGAATTCCTCCCCTCTAACTCTTTGGGATTCTTATCATTTTTCAAGGCTCCTGTCAAGGGCCCACTCCTAAAAGAAGTATTTTTTTAGGCTTTTGTAAGGAAAATGAGGTTAAGTGGCTTGCCCAAGGCCACACAAGTAGGTAATTATTAAGTGTCTGAGACCGGATTTGAACCCAGGTACTCCTGACTCCAGGGCTGGTGCTTTATCCTCTACACCACCTAGCCAACCCTAAAGGAAGTCTTGTCCAAGGTCTTGCGACTGGGCAATGTCAGCAATAGAACTGGAGTACATACCTTTTTATTCTCAATCCAGGGAGCTTTCTACTATGCCTCACTGCTTAACTTTTCTTTTTAGCAGCTACATTAATTTGAGTTTGTCACCTAAAGTTATTGACCACATATTATAGTAATAAAATAAAATAAAATAAAATATGATATGATATGATATGATATGATATAATATAATATAATATAATATAATATAATATAATATAATATAATATAATATAATTTGGATAATGAATTTCTGTGAGTTCTGTCTCAACAGCCTAGGGGATTCTATCTTGATCCCTCTCTGATGTCCCAAGGTGATTCAGTACAGTACCTCTCCTCAGTAAATTTTGTATTTACTGATCTGTTTTCTGTCTCCCTAGTAGAAGGTACACTCCTTGTGGGCAGACACTGCTTGGTAAATGGTAACCTTTACAATTTCAATCAACAGTTCATGCAATGGATAGTTCCTAGCAAGCAAGGAGCTAGAGCTAGTAGAGTCTATTAAATCTAACCCATTCATTATACAGAAACCTAGAAACAGAAAAATAGATTTGCTCAAAACAACACACAAAATAGAAAAGTCTGGATCAAGACCTGGAACACAATAAATAGATGTAGATCTATATATCAATATGGATTGTATATTGTATTGTATACATGTATACACATATCTGTGAATATATGTAAGATTGTGTATGTTTTAAAGTTGTTAATGCTTTAAGTTACACTGTGACTTTTTGAACATCCTGTATTTAGAATTAAAAGGGAACTTGGTAGCCATCCAATCCAAGTAGCTTATATTTCAGATGAGATGAGTCTCAAAGATGTTAAGTGTCTTAACCAAAGTAACAGGTAGTAAGTGGCAGAAGTGAGATTGAACCTGAGTCCTCTTCCTGCAAATTTAGTGATCCTTCTACCCTTCAGCTCTCCCAGGTATTTAGTATTTTAGTTTAATTCTAACTCTTCTATGATAAGGAAAATTGATCTGACAAAGCAAATTGAGAGCATCTAGATGGCAGAGTGGATAGAGTGTCACATAAGGAGTCATGAAGACCTAAATTCAAGCCTAATCTTTGAAATTTACTGTGTGATTGGGCAAAACACTTAACCTCTTTTTGCCTCAGTTTCTTCATCTGTAAACTGGGGAGAATAACAGCACCTATCTGCCACAGTGATGGTGAAGTTCAAATGAGATAGTAAGTGTAAGGAAATTAGTACTTAGTAAGAATGATATGAATATTATCTATCATTATTATTATTAATTCCCACTAAAGTGTTTCTCCTCCCAAGGTCTTTAGGTTTTAATAGGGCAGGCAGAGTCCTAATCTAGGAAAATGATTATCCCAAAGTGGAATTTCAGTCATCACTGCAGGTAATATTTGGACAATAGGGCAACATTCCCAGTTCCTCCCAAATCCTAACACAGAGAGGAATATATAGTGTAATTCAGTTGCAAGATTCCTGCACTCAAAGTGAGGAGATATACTTTCTAATCCTAACTCTGATTCTATGAAGAAGCATGATCTTGACTAAGTCATTTCCCATTTTATTTCTGAGTGTCAAAGAATCTGAGGATAAGAATTCTGAGAATTGGGAAAGACCTCAGCAACCATCTATACTGAAAGGTTTGGGGAATTAGCCCATACCTTCAAGGAATCTCCATTTTAACATATAATGCAAGAATGTCATTCAGCCTCTGCCAGAAGTCCTGCAATGGTGGTGAATTCATCACCTTCCAACAGAAGCCTGGTATACTCTTAGACAATTTGAATTGTCAGGAAGTGTTTCTTGATGGAGGCCTATATTTGACTTTTTACATCCTTAATTCATTGCTCATAGTCTGAGTTCTGCCTCCCCACACCTCCACCCCTGTCTTTATATATGTCATTCCTTTAAATGAAGCAGCTATAATGTATCCCCCGAGTCATTTCTTCTCCAGGTTAAGCATTCTGTATTTCTTCAATCTATCCTCTTATGACATAAATTCAAAGCTTGCTGAGAAGCCTTCAAGCATGTTGAGATCCTGGTTACCCACCACTGAATGTTTTCCATCTTGTCAACAATCTTCCTATACAGCAATGCTCAGAATGAAACATAATATTCTTAAGGTGATGTGATCAAGCTGAGCAAAGAAGGAAATATCATCCACCAAGAAATTGTGCCTTACTTTCCTGCTATGCAAAATAATAAAGGGAAACTAGGTGGTGAATCGACTAGAGCACCAGGCCAGGAGTCAGGAAGACCTGAGTTTAAAATCTAGTCTCAGAAACTTATTTACTAAATGCGCAACCCTAGTCAAGTCACTTAACCCTGTTTGCTTCAGGGTTGCCTCTACACAAAGAACTTCCAAATGAAAAAGTTCCTTCCAATATAGGTCATCAACTTCTTTGCAATAAAGGCAGGTAGACAGGTGTTTATACTAGAGTGATGTGCCTAGAGTCAAGAAAACATGAGTTCAAATCCCATCTAGCTTTGTGACTTTGGGCAAGTCACTTAAATTCTGCTTACCTCACTTTCCTCAACTATAAAGTAGAATCATAATAGCATCTATCTTTTAAGCTTGTTGTGAGATTCAATTGAGGTAATAATTCTTAAAAGACTGGCACAATACAGGTGCTGTATTACTGCTATTATTATTATTGTTATTATTATTATTACTTCTACTACTACTACTACTACTACTACTACAATTATTATTATTATTATTTTATTTTGCTTGGTGCATTGAGAGGTTTAGAAACTTGCCTCAGTCACCCAATAAATATGTGTCAAGGGAGTATTTGAACCATAATCTTTGCAGGTGCAATTCCAGTTCTCGCCACTGTGACACACTATTTCTAAGTAAGTGAAAAAAACTTAATTTTATCAGTTTTATAACACCATTTTCTTCATATCTTTCCTTATTTGAAGATAGTTCTATCTAACCTTCCTGTAACAATGAAGAGCCTTTATGTTTATTGTCAAAATACCTAGTTTGAAGCATAGCTCTCAGAATTAGAGGGTACATCAGATCCCACTAATCCACTTTATATCTGTATAGGAATCCCCTTCAACAGATTTGGAAGATCACCATGGCTATGGAATGTACCATATTCTCAAAAAGTCAAGTAGCTTTGATATTGGAACTACCTTGGAACAAATTGAATGACTCAGAAGCTTTTCAGAAATCTACCTCTTTCCAAATTCCACCCATTGTTCCTAATTCTGCCCTCTAGAAGCCAGCAAAACATGTACATTTCTCTTACACATGACAACTACCTAAAGATAGTTTTCATATCCCCCTTCAGTTGTTTTCTCCAGACTAACAAGACCGAATTCAGCCAATCTTCTGATTTTCTAGTTTTCTAATTCTCAATGTTTTGCCTAAGATGTAGCAACCAGAATTATACTAAGTACCCTCAGATGTGGTCTGACTAAGGCAGAGCCCAATGGATCTTTTACATTCCTTCTTCCAGGCATTATGCGTCGATTAATAGTTAAAACTAAGATAACATTAGTTTTCTTAGCTAATGGCACCCAATTCAAGTTTATTACATACATACATACATACACATGCAAGTAGGTATATACAATAAATTTTGTGTATATATACATGTATGTGTATGTGTAAATGCACATGCATAAATGTGTATGTGTAGGTATACACATATACAAATTCACACACATACACACACACATATATAAAAGATTACCTTTTCCTACTTGGGCAATGGATTTATATTCTTGGTTTTAACCAATTAAGATTTTTATTCTAAATTTTTCATCCAATATGTTAGCCATCCCTCCCAGTTTCACATCATTCATAAATTTAATGAGCATTCTCACCATGCAGTCATTGCACTGAATTTAAAGATTGAATAGCCCAGGACTCTAAATCAGGATCTCTGGGAACATCCTTTTGGTTTATCTCCTTCCAGGTTTCTTCTATGACTCTTTTTTTTTAATCTAGCCTTTCAACCAGTTCCAAATCCCCTGAGTTGTACTCTCATCCAGTCCACATATCTCTAATTCATCCACAAGGAATACAGGGGGAAGAGAGCAAGAATTTAAGTGTCAGTACTTTATAAAAAATGCCTCATTTTGTCCTCACAAGAATCCTATGAGGTACATGCTGTTATGATCCTCCTTTTACAATTCAGAAACCCAAAGCAGACAGTCATTTAAATCTCTTTACCCAAAGTGACACAGCTTGTAATTTGGCTGAATTTGAATGTCTTCCAGCCTCCATGTCCAATGCACCTAGTGCATCAGGTGACTATCTCTATCTCACAGGAATTCTGAAATCAGGAAATACTCTGTCTAAATTTTCCCTCCTCAGATCTCTACCTAGTGATCCTGTACAGAAAAAGGCAATGAGGGGACTTTTGTTGTTCTTTAGTTGCATCCAACTCTTTGTGACCTCATTTGGGGTTTTCGTGGCAAAAATACTGGACTCGCTTGCCATTTCCTTCTTTAGTTCATTTTACAGATGAAGCTACTGAGGCAGACAGGCTTTAAGTGACACAACTAAGAAGTGTCCAAGGTCACATTTGAACTCATCTTCCTGATTCCAGGCCTGGTGCTCTATCACTGTGTCACCTCCCTACCCCAAAATAATATGCTTAAATGATTTCTATGTTCTATTGCACCTTTCAATCTAATGATCATTTGAAATATTACAGGCTCTAAAGTGTTAGATTAGAAAATCTCTGAAATCCTTTCCCATTCTTATCAAAGTTCAGAGAAAAGAATGCTAGATTGAGCGTCAGAAGACTCTAATCCCACCTTTGTTCCTCATTTTAGAGGTGTAGAGCATCTCATTTTAGAGATGAGGGAAGTAAGGTCAAGCAGTGAAATGACTTACCCAAAATCTTTCAACTAGTTGTACAACGATCAGAAACTTGAGCCCATTATTTTTACAGATAAGGAAACTGAGGTCATGAGGTCACATGACTTGCCTAAAGTTACACATATCCTTTAGCTCCAAACTTTTCAATCATATCATATGTCCTGGGCAAAGTCCTTTTTAATCCCCATGGGCTTCAGTTTCCAGATCTTTTAAAAAGGAGAACATAGGAGCAGAAAGCCTTCTTTTTGGTTTGTTTTTTGTCTTTTCCAGTCCTAAAACTGTGCTTCTATTCCTTCATACATAAGGTCTTTCCTGGAAGCCAGTACTTATTATTTCCACCACGTATGGGAAAGCCAGGGGCAGAGGGAGTCATTTGTTCAAATCATCAGATCGAGGTGGGGTCCCTGCCCGCCCTGGGACTGAGTTCCCCCTCCTGGAATGTGCTCAGGCGCTCTACTCGAATCTCCAGTTCCCAGATGCCTACTTTAGAGTGCTTTACTGTTACCCAGCGCCAGGCTTCCTGCCCGAGGATTCACCAGGGTGTAGGGAAAGCAGAATAAACTCTAAGGCATGCCAATGCGGCACAAGGTCAGGCCGGCCACCACGGAGCCGGCCGAGGTCCCGACCACGCGATGAGCCGTATCCAGCATGCGGGGCGCCAGGTCTCCTAAACGGTCCACGGCCACAATCTGATGGTAGCAGAGGAACTCGCTGCCCGAGAAGGAAAAGGAATGCGGGGTATCAGGGTCCCCCTTAAAGGTCTGTTCCTTCATCTTTGCGGCTGGGTGTAGGCCTCCCTCGATGAGGAGGGGTCAGCCTGGAGCTCTGGCCTTGCCAGAGCCCCTGCCCACCCCGTCTTGTCAGGACAAGCAGGGGCCTTCCCGGAGGCGCCGAGGCGCCGGAATTGGGTCAGACCTCTGGCTCTGCACTGTCCGAGCCTGCTGCTCCCTCGTTAATACCTGTGCAGAGCAGCTGCCACGGAGACTCAGGTGTCTGAGACAGCAGGCTTCTGGCTGGGGAAGCTGGGATCCATGTAAAGCCAGTGCGGGCGGCGTCCGGGTTGCACGATCCCGCGATCCCTGATTTAATTGCCCTGTCAGCTCCCTCTGGAATCCATTTTCTCCGGGGGTTCACCTGGAGCTCGAGGTGAAGGTGGAAGTGAGGGCACTTTCAAGAGATCCTTTGCAATCCTCCTCAGAGCTCCCCAAGCTCAGCCATCATTCACAATCTGCCACCTCCCGGTGTTTCTGCCAATTCAGATCTTCAGCCTGTTGCCAAAACAAGTGATAGTTATCTGAGGGTGGGTGTCTCCCCTAGCGGGGTGCTCCTGGGAGGCTGAGTGAGGGAGTGAGTTAAAGGGTTGGCATTTCTCCTGAGGGAAGGTGGCTCTATTGCAGGAAGTTGGACTGGACATGTGCAATGGTTAAAGACATAGAAGGAAACCTTGTTTACAGAGTTGTGACAGCTGTGCCCTCCCCACCTTACCCGCTCCAGGCTTAAAAGATTTTTTTTAATTAACCATATGTGTCTACTTTTGTATTAGTTCTTCTCTACAGCGAGCTTGGCTTTAATCAGAGATTATTAGAGGTATTTTTTTTTAAGACTGACAAAGGCAGAACTGTAAAATAGATTGTCTTCAACTGTCCTCAAGTGCTTTAATTATTTTCTCCCTATCTCCCTCCCGTTTGGGGTCCCATAGGAATTTATGAAGCTTTCTGCAAGTTATAGTTGTTTTTTTTTACTGCATAATTATTTCTGGAGGTCTATTAGAACCAGATTTTTATCTAGAAGCCTAGACTTCAGATTTCTCTTCACCTTTTCTCTTCCCCCTCCCTATCATTTTAACTGCCTCCTTCCTCTGTAACCTAAGGTATCTTTTGCTAACCAGCAACCTCATAGAACATCAGTTTTACAGAGATCAAGCAGGACAGTTTGACCTTCAATTCACAGATGTAGAGACTGAGATAAGAGAAGGACAATGATCTGCCTACAATCACACAGCTAAGTAGCTGGTGTATATAACCTAAGATGGGGTCCTTCGATTGGCAATATTCCTTCTACCACAACAAACTGCCTTTTCTATTAGCTAATTATGACAATAATGACAATGTTTAGTTCCAGGAATGACTCCAAAAACCTAAAAATCCAAGCAGTTTCATGCCTGAGTAGGGGAAGGGGACTTTCCTAGCGACTAGGTGGCCACCTACACAAGAGGCTGTCTAGCATATTTTCTAGTTGAGCAGACCTAGACCAAAAGTTATATCTTTTACTTTTGGGAGGTCCTATATTCATAGATAATTACAGCTGGACGATCATCTGAGTCATTCTCTCTCATTTTATAAATGAGGGACCTTTGACCTAGAGAAAGGAAGTCACCCCAAATTATAAAGTAAAAATAGTTGACTTTTGTATAGTACTTCAAGATTTGCAAAAGCAGTGAGGTACTATGGGTATGGAATGTTACACATACCATCACACTTCATTGATGTATTGGTTAGTTTTGCTGAACTGATTTCTATTTCTTGTTCTTTGTTAAAATTAGGTGGCCCTTTGGGGAGAGGAGGGAAGAGGGATATGTTTGTAAATGAAGGTCATAAAATGTCAAAAAATCAATAAAAATTTTAAAATAATATCTAAAATTTTCATAAAGCAGTTTATACATCTCATTTGACACTCTTACAAAGTTGTACTACAATATCCTACTTTTACAGGTCTGCAGTCCAAGAAGTAACTTGTCCAGAGACGTGACTAGACCCCAGGTCTTCATGATTTTGAGACTGGATCTCTGTCCACCATCCCATGGTGTCTCTTTAGGATAACAGGATAATAATACCCCCCCCACAAAATAGCAATAATTAAACATAAGGGCAAGCTAATCTTCCAGTGAGAATAGAGGGAAAAGTTGGTACCAGCTTTAAAGGAGGAGCAGACAAGCCTTACTGGAGGATGTAGCATTTGACTTGGGCTTTCAAGACTGAGTAGGAAATTAACAGATGAAAAATTAGAGGGATCAACTGTAAAGGATTGGATATTTTGTTTAATACGATTAATTCAAGACAATTCCAAAGGACTTATGATGAAAAATGCCAATACCTCCAGTGAAAGAACTCATAAATTCTGGATGCAGATTAAAGCTTTGTTTTAAAACTTTATTTACTATTCTTTTTTAAATTTTTATTTCTTTATTTTTTGTTTTCTCTTGCAACTTGGCTAATGCAAAAACATTTTGTATGACTGCATATGTCTAATCTATGTCAAATGGCTTACTTTGATAAGGTGGGAGAAAATATGAAATTCAAAAAATTTTAAAAAAGCAAATGTTAACAATTTTAATTTACACATAATTGAGAAAAAATTGAAAGTGCTTGTAAAAGATAATAAATGTTCATGGCACATAACCTCATATATAAAAGTGGGAGGGAAAACATTCTAAGCATAATAAAGAACAGCTTAAAAGTACAAAAAAGACCATAGAGTTATAGCTTTTACCTAGATACTGCAAGTGGTATGAGGTAAAATGGGGAAAGATAATGTGATGAGAAGTAGAGTGCAGGAAAATGATAGACAACTTGATTCAAAAATGAGGAAAATCTTGAGTGCAAGCCCTGACTTATCCTAGCCATGTAATCCTGGGCAAATCCATTTATTTCTTGATGCTATAGGTGACTCTCTAAGACTATAATTTGAAGAAGAGGTGTTAATCTGCACTGGGAGGGGAAGGTTCCTCTCTAGGAGTCCTTTACACCAAATTAATCTACAAGCCTAGTTACCTTCTACCAACTAATAAAAAGGATATGGAGGGCCTTGAATGCCAGAATGAGTATGAACTACACTCAGTTGGAAAGAGGGAGTCACTGAAGTATTTAACCTCAGTATTTAACAACCAGAAGTGGAAGGGGACTTAAAACTCATCCAATTTTACATCATGCCAACTTGTTCAGTCATTCCCCAATCCTAGCTCTATCACTTATTACATGGATAAGTCACAATCTCTAATGGACTTCAATTTACTTCCCTTTAAAATTACCAGCTTATGTACCCATCCATCATACTGGTAAAATTGATTTTTTTTAGAAAGAAAGAAAAACATCTCCTAATTCTCATTTCACTTGTATAGAAATGATAGAGTCCCTGAACTCAATACAAGATTAGGATTTAGGTAATCAGTTCCATTCACTTTTCCCAGATTATTTTTCATGACTAATCATTCAGATGAATAAATCTTTTGTAGCCTGGTCAATATTAACACAGTAAAAGGAATGAACCTTTGTTTTGACTTTGAAGATATTTCCTTAGAGAAAATATAAGCATCCTCATTGACATCACATGGTGAACTTTGGTGATTTCTTCTTGATAATACAACAACAAAGATTCACTCTTGTCTGAAATATCTTTTCTCATTGGTACAACATGTAGTAGAACAATAATAGTTTATATAAATATTTCTTTATATGTGTGTAAAGCATTTTCATTTATGTCATTTCATCTTCACAAAAATACTGTTTGGTAGGAACTGTTATTAGCTGCCTTTTCCAGATTTAACTACAGGAACCCTTGAAATTGTATGAAACACCAGGAGCATTGTCAAGTACCCCGAGTTCAAAGTTTTGGCATTAAGATTTGCATGTGTCATATTATAGGTTCTATATATCATAAAAACCTTTAAAATGAGGTCATTAAATCATTATATTGGTGCCACAGCAAATCAGTAGAAGTAAATAAGCTTAATTTACTGAAGTCTCCCTAAGTAGAATGGATAAATGGGACACATTTAACACCTGCTGTCTTATTTTAAAAATATTTTTCAGCTATTCCCAACTGAAATGTAAACCCTTCAAAATGGAGATCATGTCTTTTATTTCAGTATAATCTCAATAATTGGTATACTACTCTGTACACAGTATGTAATCAATACATACCTGCTGGAAGTCAAGTGAGCAGAAGCAGAAAGGGACTTCCTGGGCCATAGCCCAATCAATAGAGGTTTTGTAAAGGGATAGCATAGCACAATCCATTTTTTATTGTACTCTAAATTGCCATCAAGCATTTTAATAATAGCTAGAGGCAGCTAGAATCTGGCCCTAAGAGAATGACACGTGGGATCAGAAGGAGCTGTGGTTACAAAGATAGAAGTATGAAATAGGATGATACATTAAATGCATCAATATTGATCTTGGAAATTTCCAAACAGGGCCTAGAACCAAAGAAGACCCAAATGGAAAACTCTAGTGAACTTTTCTTATGTACAGTTTGTTTTGTGTGTGTATATAGGTAGGTATAATGTAGATACAATAACTAACTTAGAAAGCAATTCTTTATTCATAACAATAAAAACATTTTCCCAACACCAGATGAAACATTTTTCATCAAAATCCCTAGAATATGACATGAAGACCTGCATTTATTATTTATAAAGACCTATATTTATGTGGTTTATATATTATTTATGCATGTCACTTAATATGGTTATTTTTATTGAATTCCAAACATTTCTAGTGATGCCAAAGAGGTATTATAACAAGCTCATCTGTGTCATTTTAAACATCTTATTACTTTATATAAGTTTATTCAACAAAACAGTGAAATTATCTCCAGAAGGCTTGAACAAAAAGTTCACATTGGGAACTAGAAAGAGGGGTTCCCAAAAACTTTAGTTTTCTCCCATTCAATGCACCAGCATAATGCTCAGTTAGGATACCTCATTGTCTTTTGGAGAGGCAGCTAGAATCTGACTCTAAGAGAATGACATGTGGGATCAGAAGGAGCTGTGGTTACAAAGATATAAGTATCAAATAGTATAGCATGTTAAATGCATCAGTATTGATCTTGGGAATTTCCAATCAGGGCCAAGAACAAAAGAAAAGAAGGCACAAATGGAAAACTCTAGTGAGGATTTTACATAGTTAAGGGGATGGGGAGAGAAGGGATGCAGAAGTGATTCATTCCTCTTGGAATGAGTTAATAAGATGAATCAATTCAACAGAAGTGAATTTACAACAAACTCTATGCTCCTAGAGGGTCATTTGCCAACTACAGGTTGACTGAGTTTTATGTTTCATTAGTTTTTTTAGGTTTTTGTAAGGCAAATGGCTTGACCAAGACAAACCAGCTACATCATTATTAAGTGCCTGACTCCAGGGCTGGTGCCACCTAGCCGGCCCTTATGTTTCATTATTTTTTAAAAGCAACCTTTGACCACAAAGGATTCAAAGAGAAAAGGAAACCATGTGTATAAAAATGTTTATAATAGCCCTTTTGGTAGTGATAAAGCACTGCCAAGGAGTACTCATCAATCAGAGAACAGTGAAATAAATTATGTTATCAGAATAATGAAATATTAATGTGGCATAACAATTATGAAAAGAAGCTTTCAGAGAAACCTGGGAAGATTTATGAATTTTTAGAATGAAATGAAAACCAAGAGAATAATTTATACAAAAACAACAGAGTAGAGAAAAATAAGGAAAGAACGGTTCTGATCAATACAATAAATGACTCCACCTTCCAGGAGAGAAGGGATTTACAATGGAGTCTTAAAACATATTTTGTGGATTCAGCCTATGCTTAACTAGGCATAAATGCTATGAGTTTTCTTTTCTCTTTTCCAATGGGGAAATAAAAGAGAAAAATACATGTTAATTGAAAAACAAAATTTTAAAGTTCACTTAAATTTGCCTTGTTTTGGAAGACTTAGTTAAATAAAGTCAATCCACCAGTTGTCATTTTGTTCAGCTCTAGGTAAAAAAAAAAAAAATGCGCTTTAGTGATCAGCACAGTGGCTTGGCATTTGGGAAGCACCTAATAAGTAAATTGATTTTATGTTCTTGAAAGCACCTCATAATCACAAATTTACCCTTTCCCCTTGTTTGTATAACTTAAATTATGCTCATTTACTGGTCCCTATCTATGAACTGCAAGAAGCTAGCTCCCTCCCACCCCCAGCTCCAGAAATTCTGCCCTCTATTTTTTGGTTTTGGATCATCTAGATGAAACTTTGTTTAACTCCAGGCTCATCTGTAAAAGGAAACAGCACTCATTTATAAAGAGGGAGGCTGCTAACAGCAGCCAGCTACACTTTCTCCCTTCTCCTGGTGAAGGGATGAACAGAAAGCACCTTAGCAGACACCTCAAGAGGCAGGATGAGGACATAGGATGAAGAGGATGAAATAAATGATGCTAGGAACTACTTAAGATACAGTGAAATCAAGTGGTTCTCCCCAAGAGAAATATTTTAAGCAAATGAGAGCAGGAGAAAGAAGGAACCCGTTTTTTGCTTTTCGTTTGAGCTCAGTTTCCAGTTTTCACAGGGACCTTTTGAAGCCCCAGCAGGCTCCTCCCCAAGAGCCAGCCGAAGCACAGGGAAGCAGTAGGAACACAGGGATCGCACAAGGGCCCCAAGGGGCTGGTTGGCCCTTTGTGCATCACTAAGCTAGCAGCCAATCGGCAGAGTGAGGGGCTCATGCTCCCATAGTAGCCGAAGAGGAACCTAGGCAAAGAGGCAAATGCAGGGCAGCTTCACACTGAAGTGGTTAAGGGAGGCAGGGATGGAGGGAGAGGAAAGCTTCAACAACTCCCTCCAGGCCACATTCAAGGTCACAAACAGTCCAGAGTAAGCTAACAGACCCACCTACTGGCCGGCTGGAGAAATTACACTCAGTGAACAAAAACTGTAGCTCCCCTTTTTGGCAAGCTGAAGATATTGCAATCATTGAGCAAATCTTCTAACACACCCTACTGGTCAGCTGGAGATATTACACTCAGTGAGAAAAGTCTCTAGCGCGCCCTAGCGGCGAGCTGGAGCTATTACACTCAGTGAGTGGAGTCTCTAGCACTCCTACTGGCCAACTGAAGATGCTACACTCAGTGAGTAAAGACCAAGGCGCCCCTACTGGTGAGCTGGAGGTATTAAACGAAGTGAGTAAATTCTCTGGCGCCACCTCCTGGCCAATTGGTAAAATTACACTCAGTGAGTGAAGTCTCTACCACCGCGGATTGGCCAGCATAGATATAATATTTTTGTACAATTGAATTAGGAAATTTAAGCCAAATTGGTTATTTCCTCAACCAAATATGCTTGATACACTTATTCTTTTACATAAAATGAAAAAGAGCATAATAACCTCTGCCAAGAAAAAAAGAGGAATAAAAAGGTGAAATAGTAATACACAAATACACATAGATTTTGGAAAAACTATCACATAAGTGTGTAAAATGTAAGGATTTGCACGCAGCTTGATAATAAAGGATATTACTTCCAAATGAGAGTTGAACATGTTATATATATGAAGAGTGTACACACATTTGAATTCTTGTGTTGTGTGTTAAAGGCCCTGCACAGAATGCTGCATTTCTTGGCATTGAACTTGAATTCCCTAGAATATCCATCTCAGAAGCCAAACTCTTCAAAGTGTATGAATACACCTCTCTGTATAAGATGATATCCTAGACAAGTGTGACCTGGTTCAACCTGGCAAACATTAATGAATCATGGTCATATTAAACAAATAATATTGTGCTCCAATAGAAGTAAAAAACTTATGCTAATTTCATTAATTCACAAACCAAAACCGCTTGATACACTAATTCTTTTACAAAAAATGAGGAAGAGCATAATGACCTCTACCAAGCAAAAGAGGAAGAAAAGGGAGGAATAGCAACAGACATAGTTTTGGAGAAATGTAACACATAAGTGTGTGTAAAACTCAAGGATTTGAAGGCATCTTGACAATAAAGGATATTACTTACAAATTAGATATTAAAGTACTAGGAATCATTGAAGACTACTAATTGAAGGAGCTGAATGTGTTTATCTACATGAAAACTGGTCAATGATCAGAAATGTTGTAGTGCGGTTTGAAAGCATCACACAGAATGCTGTGTTTCTTGGCATAGCACTTGATTACTCTAGAATATCCTTCTCAGAAGGCAGACTTTTGAAAGTATTAATTCAGCTCTCTAAATTAAGATTATATGCTAGAGAAGTGTGACAGGGTAGATCGTGGCAAATATTAAGGAATTGTGGTCATATTAAACAAATATTATTATGCTCCAATTGAAGTAAGAAATTTAAGCCAATTAATTTAATTTATCAACCAAACTGCTGGATACACTTATTTGTTTACCTAAAATGAGGAAGAGCATAATAACCTTTACCAAGCAAAACAGGAAGAAAAGGGTGAAATAGCAATACACAGGTTTTGGGAAAAAGTAACACATAAGTGTGTACAATGGAACTATTTGAAAGCAGATTGATAATAAAGGATATGACTTACAAATTAGATATCAAAGTACTGGGAATCCTTAAAGACTACTAACTGAAAGAGTTGAACTTTTTTATCTATATGAAAAGTGGACAATGATTAGAATTGTTGTATTGTGGCTTGAAAGTGCCACACCATATGCTGTGTTTCTTAGCATCACACTTGAATTCTCTAGAATTTCCTTCTCAGAGGTCAAACTAGTCAAAGTATTCATACAGCTCTCTGTATAAGTTGATATCCTAGAGAAGTGCGACAGTGTAGATTGTGGCAAATATTAAGGAATTGAAGAAATTTAAGACAATTTGGTTAATTCATCAACCGAAATTGCATGATACACTTATTCTTTTACATAAAATAAGAAATAGCATAATAGCCTTTATCAAGGAAAGGAGGAACAAAATGGATGAGTAGCAGTACATATAGTTTTGGGAAAAAGTAACACATAAGTCTTTAAAATGCAAGGATTTGAACACAACTTGGCAATAAAGGATTTTACTTACAAATGAGATATCAAAGAAATAGGAATTACTGGAGATTACTAATTGAAGGAGTTGAACATTTATATATATATATATATATATTAAGAGTGTACAAAGATTAGAAATCTTGTATTATGGCTTAAAGTCTCCTCACAGAATGATGGGTTTCTTCTCATCACACTTGTATTCCTTAGAATATCCTTCTCAGAAGCTGAATGCTTCACAGTATTCTTAACCCTCTCTGTATAAGATGATATCCTTAGAGTGGTGAGACTCAGTCCAAAGTACCACCCATTAAGGAATCTTGGTTATATTAAACAAAAACTAATTTGCTCCAATTGAAGTAAGAAATTTAAGCCAGTTTGGTTAATTCATTACCCAAACTGCTTGATACACTTATTCGTTTGCAAAAAATGAGAAAGAGCATAATAACCTTTACCAAGCAAACCAGGAAAAAAAAGAGTAAAATAGCAAGACACATAGTTTTGGAGAAAAGTAACACTTAAGGCTGTAAAATGGAAGGATTTGAAGGCAGATTGATAAAAAAGGATATTACTTACAATTAGACATTAAAGTACTAGGAGTCATTAAAGACTACAAAGTGAAGGAACTGAACCATTTCATCTATATGAAAAATGGACAATGATTAGAATTGTTGTATTGCGGCTTGAAAGTGCCACATAGAATGCTGCATTTCTTAGCATCGCTCTAGAATTCTCTAGAATATCCTTCTCAGTGGCCGAACTCTTCAAAGTATTCATACAGCTCTCTGTATAAGATGATATCCTAGAGAAGTGAGACACAGTAGATCGTGGCAAACATTAAGGAATCGTGGTCATAGTAAACAAATTTTATTGTAATCCAATTGAAGTAAGAAATTTATGCCAATTTAGTTAATTCATCAACCAAAACTATTTGATACACTTATTCTTTTACATAAAATGAGAATGAGCATAATAGCCTTTATCAAGGAAAGGAGGAACAAAATGGATGAGTAGCAGTACATATAGTTTTGGGAAAAAGTAACACATAAGTCTTTAAAATGCAAGGATTTGAACACAACTTTACAATAATGGATATTATTTACAAATGAGATATCAAAGTAATAGGAATCACTGGAGACTACTAATTGAAGGATTTTAACATGTTTATAGATATTAAGAGTGTACAAAGATTAGAAATCTTGTGTTGTGGTTTTAAGTCTCCACACAGAATGCTGCATTTCTTGGGATCACATGTGAATTCCCTAGAATATCCTTCTCAGAAGCCAAACTCTTCAAAGTATTCTTACCTCTCCCTGTACAAGATGATATCCTAGAGAAGTGCAACCCCATCCTACATAGCACACATTAAGGAATTCTGATGATATTAAACAAATACTATTTTGCTCAAATCACAATAAGAAATTTAAGCCAATTTGGTTGATTCATGAAACGAAATCCTTGGTACACTTATTCTTTTACATAAAATGAGAAAGAGCATAATAGCTTTTACCAAGGAAATGAAGAAAAAAATGGACAAGTAGCAGTACCTATAATTTTGGGAAAAAGTAACACATAAGTCTTTAAAATGCAAGGATTTGAACACAACTTGGCAATAATGGATATTACTTACAAATGAGATATCAAAGTAATAGGAATCACTGGAGACTACTAATTGAAAGATTTGAACATGTTTATATATATATATATATATATACATATATATATATATATATTAAGAGTGTACAAGATTAGAAATCTTGTATTTTGGCTTAAAGTCTCTGCACAGAATGATTGGTTTCTTCTCATCACACTTGTATTCCCTAGAATATCCTTCTCAGAAGCTGAACTCTTCACAGTATTCTTACCCCTCTCTGTATAAGATGATATCCTAGAGAAGTGTGACTCAGTCCAAAGTACCACATGTTAAAGAATCTTGGTTATATTAAAGAAAAACTAACTTGCTCCAATTGAAGTAAGACATTTAAGCCAGTTTGGTTAATTCATCAACCAAACTGCTTGATACACTTATTCATTTGCATAAAATGAGAAAGAGCATGATAACTTTTACCAAGCAAACCAGGAAGAAAAGGATGAAATAGCAATACACATAGTTTTGTGAAAAAGTAACACATTAGTGTGTACATTGAAAGGATTTAGGGGCAGCTAGGTGGCATAGTGGATAAAGCACTGGCCCTGGTATCAGGAGTACCTGGGTTCAAATCCAGTCTCAGACACTTAGTGATTACCTAGCTGTGTGGCCTTGGGCAAGCCACTTAGCCCCATTTGCCTTGCAGAAACCTAAAAAAAAGATTGAAAGCATTTGAAAGCAGATTGACATGAAAGGATATTACTTACAAATTAGACATCAAAGTACTAGGAATCATTAAAGAGTACTAAGTGAAGGAGTGGAACGATTTTATCTATAAGAAAAATGGACAATGATTAGAATTGTTGTGTGGCTTGAAAGTGCCACATAGAATGCTGTTTCTTAGCATCGCCGTAGAATTCTCTAGAATATCCTTCTCAGAGGGTGAACTCTTCAAAGTATTCACACAGCTCTCTGTATAAGAGAAGTGAGACACAGTAGATCGTGGCAAACATTAAGGAATCATGGTCATGGTAAACAAATTTTATTGTGCTCCAATTGAAGTAAGAAATTTATGCTAATTTGGTTAATTCCCCAACCAAAACTACTTGATACACTTATTCTTTTACTTAAAATGAGAAAGAGCATAATAGCCTTTACCAAGGAAGTGAAGAATAAAATGGAGAAGTAGCAGTACATATAGTTTTGGGAAAAAGTAATACATAAGTTTTTAAAATGCAAGGATTTGAACACAACTTGACAATAATGGATATTACTTACAAATGAAATATCGAAGTAATAGAAATAACTAGAGACTACTAATTGAAGGAGTTGAACATTTTTATATATATTAAGAGTGTACAAAGATTAGAAATCTTGTATTGTGGCTTTAAGTCTCCACACAGAATACTGCGTTTCTTGGGATCACACGTGGATTCTCTAGAATATCCTTCTCAGAAGCCAAACACCTCAAAGTATTCTTACCTCTCACTGTATAAGATCATATCCTAGAGAAGTGCGACTCAGTCCAAAGTTCCACACGTTAAGGAATCTTGATTATATTAAACAAATACTATTTTGCTCCAATCAAAATAAGAAATTTATGCCAATTTGGTTAATTCACCAACCAAAACTACTTGGTACCCTTATACTTTTATACAAAATGAGAAAGAGCAAAATAGCCTTTACCAAGGAAAAGAGGAACAAAATAGAGGAGTAGCAGTACATATTGTTTTGGGGAAAAGTAACACATAAGTCTTTAAAATGCAAGGATTTGAATACAACTTGACAATAAAGGATACTACTTACAAATGAAATATCAAAGTAATAGAAATTACTGGAGACTACTAATTGAAAGAGTTGAACATTTATATATATATATATGTATATATATATATATATATATATATATATATATATATATATTAAGAGCGTACAAAGATAAGAAATCTTGTATTGCGGCTTAGAGAATGATGGGTTTCTTCTCATCACACTTGTATTCCCTAGAATATCGTTCTCATAAGCTGAACTCTTCATAGTATTCTCATCCCTCTCTGTATAAGGTGATACACTAGAGAAGTGCGACTAGTTCCAAAGTACCACACATTAAGGAATCTTCATTATATTAAAGAAAAACTAATTTCCTCCAATTGAAGTAAGACATTTAAGCCAGATTGGTTAATTCATCAACCGAACTGCTTGATACACTTATTCATTTGCATACAATGAGAAAGAGCATAGTAACCTTTACCAAGCAAAAGAGGAAGAAAAAGAGAGAAGTAGGAATAGCCATAGTTTTGGGAAAATTTAACATATATTTGTGAAAAACACAAGGATTTGAACAAAGCCTGATAGTAAAGGATGTTATTTACAAATTGGACTTCAAAGTATAGTTTTTTTAGCTTTTTGCAAGGCAAATGGGGTCATGTGGCTTGCCCAAGGCCACATAGCTAGATAAGTATTAAGTGTCCGAGACCGATTTGAACCCAGGTACTCCCGATTCCAGGGCCGGTGTTTTATCCACTTCACCAACTAGATATCCCCTGGACTTCAAAGTAGTAGAAATCATTAAATACTACTAACTGAAGGAGTTGGACGTGTTTATCTTTATGATAAGAGGAGAATGATTATCAATGTTGTATTGTGGCTTGAAGGCACCATGCAGAATGCTACATTTCTAAGCATTGCACTTGAATGCTCTAGAATATTCTTCTCAGAAGCTGAACTCTTCAAAGTATTCAAACAACTCTTTGTAAAAGATGACATCCTAGAGAAGTGTGACACAGTACATCTTGGCAAACATTAGGAATCATGGTTGTATTAAACAAATACTATTGTGCTTGAACTGAAGAAAGAAATGTAAGCCAATTTGCTTAATTCGTTAAGGAAACCTGCTTGATACATTTATTCTTTTACAAAAAATGAGAAAGTGCATAATAACCTTTGCCAAGTAAAAGAGGAAGAAAATTGAGAAACAGCAATAAACATAGTTTTGGGAAATACTAACGCATAAGTGTGTAAAATGCAAGGATTTGAATGCAGCTTGATAATAAAGGATATTACTTAGGAATGAGACATCAAAGTACTAGGAATCATTGAAGACTATGAATTGAAGGAGTTGAACATGTTTATCTACATGTTAACTGGTCAAGGTTTAGAACCGTTGTAGTGTGGCTTGAACGCACCACACAGAATGCTTCATTTCTTAGCACAGCACTTGCTTGCTCTAGAATATGCTTCTCTGAAACCGAACTCTACAAAGTATTAATACAGTTCTCTGTACAATATGATATCCTAGAGAAGGGCAACAAGGTAGATCCTGGCAACTATTAAGGAATCGTGGTCATATTAAACAAATATTATTGTGCTCCAATTGAAGTAAGAAATTTAAGTCAATTTGATTAATTGCTCAACCAAACTACTTGATATGCTTATTCATTTACATATGATGAGAAAGAGCATAATAACCTTTACCAAGCAAACCAGGAAGTAAAGGCTGAAATAGCAATACACATAGTTTTGGGAAAAGGTAACACATAAGTGTGTAAAACAGAAGGATTTGAATGCAGATTGATAATAAAGGATATTACTTACAAATTATTTATCCAAGTCCTAGGAATCATTAAAGACTACTAACTGAAGGAGTTGAATGATTTTATCTATATGAAAAGTGGACAATGATTAGAATTTTTGTATTGCGGCTTGAAAGTGCTGCACAGAATGCTGCATCACACCGGAATTCTCTAGAATACCCTTCCCAGAGGCAAAACTCTTCAAAGTCTTCATACAGCTCTCTGTATAAGATGATATCTTAGAGAAGTGAGACATAGTAGATTGTGGCAACATTAAGGAATCGTGGTCATGGTAAACAAATTTTATTGTGTTCCAATTGAAGTAAGAAATTTAGTCCAATTTGTTTAATTCACCAACCAAAACTACTTGATACACTTACTCTTTTATATAAAATGAGAAAGAGCATAATAGCCTTTTCCAAGGAAATGAAGAACAAAATGGAGAAGTAGCAGTACATATAGTTTTGGGGAAAAGTAACACATAAGTCTTCAAAATGCAAGGATTTGCTTTGGGATTTCAGAGCGCGATAATGGTGGTAGGCAAGAACCAAAGGTGGTAAAAAAGGAACCAAGAAGAAAGTGGTTTTTTCATTTTCAAAGAAGGATTGGTATGATGTGAAAGTTCCAGCCATGTTGAACATTCGCAATATCAGCAAGACACTGGTTACAAGAACTCTAGGAACAAACATTGCCTCTGATGGTCTCAAGGGTTGAGTTTTTGAAGGGAGCCTTGCTGATTTGCAGAATGATGAGGTTGCTTTTCTAAAGTTCAAGTTAATTATTGAAGATATACAGGGTAAAAATTGTTTGACAAATTTCCATGGGATGGATCTTACCCGGGACAATATGTGCTTTATCTTTAAAATATGGCAGACCATGATTGAAGCCCATGTTGATTTCAAAACTACCGATGGCTATTTCCTCCACCACTTCTGTGTTGGTTTTACTAAAAAGCACAACAATCAGGTCCATGACACCTCTTATGCCCAGCGCCAACAGGTCCATCAAATTCATAAGAAAATGAGGGAAATCATGAACCCAGAAGTGCAGACAAATGACTTAAAAGAAGTTGTCAACAAACTAATTCCAGACAGTATTGGAAAATACATAGAAAAGTCTTGCCAGTCCATTTACCCTCTCCATGATGTGTTTGTTCAAAAAGTCAAGATGCTCAAAAAGCCTAAATTTCAATTGGGAAAGGTAATGAAGCTGAATGGTGAAGGTGGTGGCTCTGTAAAACCTTCAGGAGATGAAATAGGAACAAAAGTAGAAAGAGCTGATGCTATGAACCACCAGTTAAAGAATGTGTCTAAAATAAGAACTTTTAAATGAGGTAGCACTTTAGAATGAGATTGAGAACTTGAGTTGGATCTGTCTTCATTGGTTGAGAGAATTCGAAGTCTCAAATTGATATCTGAAACTGACTGATAATAGTGCCAAGAAAATGTCAGTCTGAATCCAATAACTTCAAGGAGAATTTCAGCATGCTTAAAGGACCTTCGTGATGTTGCAATCTACCAAATGGTCTCCAGATGGCAATATTTCACTGAATAGTGACTTTCCCAATTCTTTTTCGAAATACACGTGGAAAAGTAGAGGAGTTAATCTCTGATTTCCTATTAGAAGCTTTAGTTTCCTTAGTTGGACCACTAATGGTTATTTAAAATGGTATTACAATGTAATTGATGTGGCTTGTGTTTTGAAAAAAGACAAAGTGCTTACCAAAATGAACATTCAAAACTTTATTCAAGCATTCAAAATATTTAAGAAATTGAGAAAAAAATCTTTTAAGTTCTAAGTAGAAATCAATTAAGACATAGAATAAAAATAAAATGCAAGGATTTGAACACAACTTTACAATAATGGATAGTATTTACAAATGAGATATCAAAGTAATAGGAATCACTGGAGACTACTAATTGAAGGATCTGAATAAGTTTATATATATTAAGAGTGTACAAAGAGTAGAAATCTTGTATTGTGGCTTTAAGTCTCCACACCAAATGCTGCGATTCTTGGCATCACATGTGAATTCCCTAGAATATCCTCAGAAGCCAAATTCTTTAATGTATTCTTACCTCTCTCTGTATAAGATGATATCCTAGAGAAGTGAGACATGGTAGTTCGTGGAAACTATTAAGGAATTGTGGTCATATTAAACAAATATTATTGTGCTCTAATTGAAGTAAGAAATTTAAGTCAATTTGGTTAATTCCTCAACCAAACTTCTTGATACCCATATTCATTTACATATAATGAGAAAGAGCATTATAACCTTTACCAAGCAAACCAGGAAGTAAAAGCTAAAATAGCAATACACATAGTTTTGGGAAAAGGTAACACATAAGTGTGTAAAATGGAAGGATTTGAATGCAGATTGATAATAAAGGATATTACTTACAAATTATTCATTCAAGTCCTAGGAATCATTAAAGACTACTAACTGAAGGAGTTGAATGATTTTATCTATATGAAAAGTGGACAATGATTAGAATTCTTGTATTGTGGCTTGAAAGTGCTGCACAGAATGCTGCTTTTCTTAGCATCACACCGGAATGCTCCAGCATATCCTTCTCAGAGACAAAACTCTTCAAAATATTCATACAGCTCTCTGTATAAGATGATATCCTAGAGAAGTGAGACATAGTAAATCATGTCAAACATTAAGGAATTGTGGTCATGGCAAACAAATTTTATCATGCTCCAAATGAAGTAAGAAATTTAGGCCAATTTGGTTAATTCACCAACCCAAACTACTTGATACACTTATTCTTTTATATAAAATGAGAAAGAGCATAATAGCCTTTCCCAAGGAAATGAAGAACAAAATTGAGAAGTAACAGTACATATAATTTTGGGAAAAAGTAACAAATAAGTCTTTAAAATGCAAGGATTTTCTTTTGGCTTTCAGAGTGGGATCATGGTGGTGGACAAGAATAAATGGCTGACCAAGGGCAGTAAAAAAGGAACCAAGAAGAAAGCGGTTGATCGATTTTCAAAGAAGGATTGGTATGATGTTAAAGCTCCAGCCATGTTGAACATTTGCAATATCAGTAAGACACTGGTTACAAGAACTCAAGGAACAAAAATTGCTTCTGATGGTCTCAAGGGTTGAATTTTCTTAATTTGAATTAAATTTATTTTTATTAAAGATATTATTTAAATTTGATGCAGCCAGGTCCTGTGTGATCCTTACTGTGGCTCCTTGATATTTTAATTTTTTCTTTCTGGCTGCTTGCAGGATTTTCTCTTTTATGTGATAGTTCTGCAATTTGGCCACAACATTCCTTGGTGTTTTCATTTTAGCATCTTTTTCTGGTGGGGATTGATGTACTCGTTCAATAACTACTTTGCCTTCTGATTCCATGATATCAGGGCAATTTTCCATCACTAGATCCTGTAATATTAAGTTCAGGCTTTTTTTCTCTTCAATGTTTTCAGGAAGTCCTATAATTTTCAGGTTGCCCCTCCTCGATCTATTTTCGAGGCCAGTGGTTTTGTTGATGAGGTATTGTACATTTGCTTCTATTTTTTCTATTTTTTGATTTTATTTAACTGACTCTTGCTGTCTCATGGAGTCACCAGTTTCCGTAGACTCCATTAGTTTTTTTTGGGGGGGAGTTTTCTTCATTAACCTTTTGCAACTCCTTTTCCAATTGGTCAATTCTAGTTTTGAAAGAGCTTTCCATTTGACCAATTGAGGTTTTGAGAGAATTAATTTCTTTTTGCATTTGCTCATTTGAGGATCTGAGAGAATTATTCTCATTTTGTAATTGTCCAACTGATGATCTGAGAGATTTATTCTCCTTTTGTGTTTGTCCAATTGTACTTTCTAAGGTTTTGTTTTCTTGTTGCAAGGTATTAATTGTCTCTCCCAATTTTTTAAGCTCCTTCCTTATTTCTTCAAGGAATTCTTTCTGTACTAGAGACCAGATTGTATTCTCCTCAGAGGTTCCAGGTCTCTCTGAGTTGGGGTCTTTCCCTTTCAGGAATTTTTCTATGGATCGACCTTTCTGCTGACCCTTCTTCATTATGCTAAGAACTTGAGTTGGGGGGTGCTGGTTCACGTGGGCTTCAGATTGCAAAAGGCTTTACTGAGTGCAGTTTCTCTGGCTGGCCAGTAGGAGGTGCTGGTTGCCCTCTCTGTAGTGTCTGTGACCTTGGTTGGGAGGCCTTCTACCTTTTCCCGAAGGCAGGAGTTGGAACTATTGAATTCTTTTGCCTTCAAATCAATGGTGGGCTTTACCATGGCCTGAGGTCATTCCTCAGCTGGGCTGGTTCTGCTCACACACCTGGGCCTGAGGCAGAAGTAGTTTTCCTTTGTTTGGGGAGAGGCCTCTGTATGATGGAGTCATGTCCTCAGAGTTTCTCAGACCCAAGGAGCCTAGGGATGGTGTCTGCAGCTCTCCTGCACCAGAACACTTCCCCCAGCCTGGTCCCCAAGCTCCAGGGGGACAGCACCAACACCAGCACCTCTGCTTCCCCACAGACCCAAGCCCCTTTCATCCAACCCCACTGCTGATCCAGCAGGTCTGGCTCTCGGGCCCTCAGACTCCCGGTTCAAATTCAGCTGTTAGTCTGGCTGATTCGGGGCTGATCCTCCCTCGGAGCCCAGACTCACCCACCCGGATTCCTTCAAGGCTGCTGTGGAGACAAATGCTGAGGTAGATGTACTTTCCCCTTGTTTTTCTTTCTGGGTTTTGTGGATCAGATTTCTTTTAAGAGGCTTGTTTCATGTGATAGATGGGGAAGAGATCAGGAGACTTTAGAACTGTGCCTGTCTTCTCTCCACCATCTTGGCTGGACGTCCTCAAGGGTCGAGTTTTTGAAGTGAGCCTTGCTGATTTGCAGAATGATGAGGTTGCTTTTCTAAAGTTCAAGTTAATTACTGAAGATGTTCAGGGTAAAAATTGTTTGAGAAATTTCCATGGGATGGATCTTACCCAGGACAATATGTGCTCTATGGTCAAAAAGTGGCAGACCATGATTGAAGCCCATGTTGATTTCAAAACTCCCGATGGCTACTTGCTCCACCACTTTTGTGTTGGTTTTACTAAAAAGCACAACAACCAGATCCGTGACACCTCTTATGCCCAGCACCAACAGGTCCATCAAATTCATAAGAAAATGATGGAAATTATGACCCAAGAAGTGCAGGCAAATGACTTGAAAGAAGTTGTCAACAAACTAATTCCAGACATTACTGGAAAAGACAGAAAAGGCTTGCCATTTACCCTCTCCATGATGTGTTTGTTTGAAAAGTCAAGATGCTCAAGAAGCCCAAATTTGAATTGGGAAAGCTAATGGAGCTGCATGGTGAAGGTGGTGGCTCTGTAAAGCCTTCAGGAGATGAAATAGGAACAAAAGTAGAAAGGGCTGATGGCTATGAACCACCAGTTCAAGAATGTGTCTAAAATAAGAACTTTTAAATGAGGTAGCACTTTAGAATGAGATTGAGAACTTGAGTTGGATCTGTCTTCGTTGGTTGAGAGAATTCGAAGTCTCCAGTTGATATCTGAAACTGACTGATAATAGTGCCAAGAAAATGTCAGTCTGAATCCAATAACTTCAAGGAGAATTTCAGCATACTTAAAGGACCTTTGTGCTGTTGCAATCTACCAAATGGTCTCCAGATGGCAATATTGCATTGAATTAGTGACTTTCCCAATTCTTTTTCGAAATACACGTGGAAAAGTAGAGGAGTTAATCTCTGATTTCCTATTAGAAGCTTTAGTTTACTTAGTTGGACCACAAATGTTTATTTAAAATGGTATTGCAATGTAATTGATGTGGCTTCTGTTTTGAAAAATCACAAAGTGCTTACCAAAATGAACATTCAAAACTTTATTCAAGCATTCAAAATATTTAAGAAATTGAGAAAAAATCTTTTAAGTTCTAAGTAGAAATCAATTAAGACATAGAATAAAAATAAAATGCAAGGATTTGAACACAACTTTACAATAATGGATATTATTTACAAATGAGATATTGAAGTAATAGGAATCACTGGAGACTACTAATTGAAGGAGTTGAACATGTTTATATATATTAAGAGTGTACAATGAGTAGAAATCTTGTATTGTGGCATTAAGTCTCCGCAAAGAATGCTGCATTTCTTGGCATCACACGTGAATTCCCTCAGAAGCTAAACTCTTCAAAGTATTCTTACCTCTCTCTGTATAAGATGATATCCTAGTTAAGTGCGACCCCATCCTACATAGCACACATTAAGGAATCATGGTTATATTAAACAAATACTATTTTGATCCAATCGAAATAAGAAATTTAAGCCAATTTGGTTAAATCATGAACTGAAATCCTTGGTACACTTACTCTTTTACATAAAATGAGAAAGAGCATAATAACCTTTACCAAGCAAAAGAGGAAGAAAAGAGAGAAGTAGGAATAGCCATAGTTTTTGGAAAATATAACACATTAATTGTGTAAAACACAAGGATTTTAGCAAAGCTTGATAGTAAAGGATATTATATACAAATTGGACTTCAAAGTATAGTTTATTTAGGTTTTTGAAAGGCAAATGGGGTTAAGTGGCTTGCCCAAGGCCACATAGCTAGATAATTATTAAGTGTCTGAGACCGGATTAGGTACTCCTGACTCCAGGGCCAGTGTTTTATCCACTTCACCTAGCCACACCCTGGACTTCAAACTGGTAGGAATCATTCAACACTACTAATTGAAGGAGTTGGACGTGTTTATCTATATGATAAGGGGAGAATGATTATCAATGTTGTATTGGGGCTTGAAGGCACCACACAGAATGCTGCATTTCTAAGCATTGTACTTGAATTCTCTAGAATATTCTTCTCAGAAGCTGAACTCTTCAAAGTATCCAAAAAACTCTGTAAAAGATGACATCCTAGAGAAGTGTGACACAGTATATCTTGGCAAACATTAGGAATGCTGTTTATGTTAAAGAAATACTATTGTGCCCCAATTGAAGAAAGAAATGTAAGCCAATTTGGTTAATTCATCAAACAAAACTGGATGATATAGTTGTCTTTTACACAAAATAAGAAAGCGTATAATAACCTTCGTGCAGCAAAGGAGGAACAAAAGGGAGAAATCATAAAACACATAGCTTTAGAAAAAACTTACCCGTAATTTTGTAAAACCAGGGATTTGAATGCAGCTTGAGAATAAATGTCATTACTTCCCAATTAGACATAAAAGTACTAGGAATCAATGAAGGCTAATAATTGAAAAAATTGAACGTGTTTATCTATATGAAAATTGCACAATGATTAGAACTGTTGTGTTGTGGCTAGAAGGCACCACATAGAGTGTTGCATTTCTTAGAATCCCTCTTGTGTTCTCTAGAATATCATTCTCAGAAGTCCAGCTCTTCAAAGTGTTCATAAAACTCTCCCTATAAGATGATATCCTAGAGAAGTGTGACACTGTTGATCATTGGCAAACATTAAGGAATCCTGTTTTTGTCAAAAGAAATACTATTGTGCTGCAATTGAAGAAACAAATTTAAGCCAATTTGGTTAATTCATCAAACAAAACTGAATGATACACCTATTCTTTTACAAATAATGAGATGTAGCATAGTACACTTTGCCAAGCAAAAGGGGAAGAAAAGCGAGAAATAGCAATAAACTTAGATATGGGAAAACTAACACATAACTGTGTAAAACAGAAGGATTTGTACATAGCTTGAGAATAAAGGATATTACTTGTAGATTTGTCATCAAAGTACTAGGAATCATTGAAGACTACTAATTGAAAGAGTTGAACTTGTTTATCTATGTGAAAAGGGCACAATGATTAGAACTGTTGTATTGTGTCTAGAAGGCACCACACAGAGTGCTGCATTTTGTAGAATCCTACTTGTATTCTCTAGAATATCATTCTCAGAAGACCAACTCTTCAAAGTATTCATACAACTCTCTGTACAAGATGATATTCTACAGACGTGAGACACATTAGATAATGGCAAACATTAAGGAATCATATTTATGTTAAAGAAATATTATTGTGCCCCATCTGAAGAATGAAATGTAAGCCAATTTGGTTAATTCATCAAACAAAACTGGATGATACAGTTGTTCCTTTACATAAAATGAGAAAGACCATAATAACTTTTGTGAAGCAAAATAGGAAGAAATGGGAGAATTCACAAAACACATAGCTTTAGGAAAAACTTACAAGTAAATCTGTAAGATGCAGGGATTTGAACACAGCTTGAGAATAAATGATATTACTTGTCAATTAGACTTCAAAGTACTAGGAATCATTGAAGACCAATAATTGAAGGACTTGAACGTGTTTATCTATAGGAAAAGTGGACAATGATTAGAATTGTGGTATTGTGGCAAGAAGGCACAACACAGAGTGCTGCATTTGTTAAAATCCCACTTGTATTCTCTACAAAATCATTCACAGAAACCGAACTTTTCACTGTATTCATACAGCTCTCCGTATAAGATGATATTCTACAGAAGTACGACACGTTATATAATGGCAAACAATAAGGAAAACTATTTATGTTATACAAATACTATTGTGCCCCAACTGAAGAAAGAAATGTAAGCCAATGTGGTTAATTTATCAAACAAAACTGGATGATATACTTATTCTTTTACATATAATGAGAAAGAACATAATAACCTTTGCCAAGCCAAATAGGAAGAAAAGGAAGAAATAGCAATGCACGTAGCTTGTGGGAAAACTAACACATAAGTGTGTAAAAATGCAAGGATTTGAACAAAGATTGAGACTAAAGGATTTTACTTGTAAATTAGGCATGAAAGTACTAGGAATCATTGAAGACTACTCACTGAAGGAGTTGTACGTGTTTATCTATATGAAAACTGTACAATGATTAGAACTGTTGTGTTGTGGCTAGAAGGCACCACATAGAGTGCTGCATTTCTTAGAATTCCACTTGTATTCTCTAGAATATAATTCTCCGAAGCCCAACTCATTAAAGTATTCATACAACTTTCACTATAAGATGATATTCTACAGAAGTGCAACACAGTAAGTCATGGAAAACATTAAGGAATCCTATTTATGTTAAACAAATACTATGTTGCTCCTAATGAAGAAGCAAATGTAAGCCAATTTGGATAATGCATCAACCAGTAATAGATGATACACTTATTCATTTACATAAAATGAGAAAGGGAATAATAACCATTGCCAAGGAAAAGAGGAAGTAAAGGTAGGAATAGCAATACACATAGCTTTGGGAAAAACTAACGCATAAGTTTGTAAATTGCAAGGATTTTAATGCAGCTTGAGAATAAAGGATATTACTATGAAATTATATATCAAGTGACTAGGAATCATTGAAGACTATTAACTGAAGGAGTTGAAAGTTTTTATCTATATGAAAATGGATAATCATTAGAACTGTTGTATTGTGGCTAGAAGGCACCACACAGAGTGCTGCATTTCTTGGAATCCCTCTTGTGTTTTCTAGAATATCATTCTCAGTACTCCAGCTCTTCAAAGTTTTCATACAACTCTCTGTATCAGATGATATACTACAGAAGCTCCACACATTAGATAATGGCAAACAATAAGGAATCCTGTTTATGTTAAACAAATACTATTTTGCCCCAACTGAAGAAAGAAATGTAAGCCAATATGGTTAATTTATCAAACAAAACTGGATGATACACTTATTCTTTTACATAAAATGAGAAAGAGCATAATAACCTTTGCAAAGCCAAATAGGAAGAAAAGGGAGAAATAGCAATACATGTAGCTTGGGGAAAAACTAACACATAAGTGTGTAAAATATGAGGATTTGTCAACCTTTGAGAGTGAATTTATTCTAACACCAAAATAAACTACTAGGCTACTG